>NC_086285.1:28799430-29043952 GCF_963924245.1 Chroicocephalus ridibundus | reverse complement strand
CACAGTCAGACCGAGAGTGTTATTTGGGGTATTTAAGGCACTGCCTTCGTGGTGGGTGAGGAGGAGAGCATTCGCAAACACCTCAACTTTGGATTTGTCTCTTGTACTGTGGGGAAATTACCCATGTGGGGAATCACCCATGAAGGCAGAAACAGCGAAAGTTCCTCAGCTGCCTGTGCAGAAGCAGCCCTAATCTGTGGATAGATAAGGTAGTGATGACTTCTTTTCTGTGGTTAATAAAAAAGGTCAGTGCATGTCTGATAGTGGCCTTTTTTCTCCTGGTTTTCTTCTTACTCAGTTCCATTCCTTGTTGGACCATCTTAGTGGAGATACAGATCATGCATACACTTATTGGTCATACAAATTTAGCAATGTCAGTTAGAAGGCTACTTTTTTTTTTCTTTAGTCAAATAGTTAAATCAATACGAAAGCAGTTGTGGTGCAGCTTCATCAGATAAGGATGGCTATGTTAATATTACAATATCAGCCATTTACCCTAATTTTACACACTAGCTAGCTTTAGGCTAAGGAATATTGTATTATTTTAAGTTCAGCAGTATAGTTAGAGGTACAATTTTGTGTGCGTTTCAGAAGGAAGTCTTTATCCTGTGTTTCCGATCATGTATCATAGTAAATATTTTCACTTTCTCTTTGCATTTAGTTTTTTTTAATACCAGCAAAATGAGGCATGTTTGCAAAGGAATATGAGCACTGCTAGAGGCTTGTTCAAACAACCACGAAAAAGAATATAGTGACATTGTTTTCTCAGTGTTTTATCGGGAGTTTTGGGGGTTTTCTCGTGGACATTTATAAGTTTAGAGGCAGCATGTGCAGACAAAGAAAGGATGTTGACTATGAAAATGGGCAGTGAAAACAGAAAAACAGGAAGAGAAGTAATAGAAGATTTACGGGTGAGGTGAGAAAGTCCATATCATTCTAGTAATCTGGCAGAGGTACCACACGAGTAATATCTCGATAAGCAAGACTGGTTTCAAGATAACCTTCATTGCAGACAAGAGTAGAACTTACTGCTGCTTACTCGAGGCAGCCTGAGCATAAGCACCACCCTATCCTCCCCTGCCCCGGCTGCATCGTCCCTGCAGGAAGATCAGAAAGACTGCCAAGATGTGTCACTCCTCTGACGGTGTGGTGGTCATACGCACTACAGCAAGACCTAACTGCTCTTCAGATGTATAGCTAGATGTTGTGCTTGCTCCCCCAGTAAAAATGAGACTACTGCAGTTGGGATACCCAGATGAAGCAGAGCTTTGCTCTGAGCTGTGTTGCTGCAAAGCCTTTGTTCCATTATAGTAAATGTCATTTGTGGTTAGGTACAGTGTTGGCGGTATGCCTTAGCAGATCTGTTGTGCTCGCTTTGCATCTCCCCATGTAAGCCTTCGAAGTTCATGAAAGGGCCTCCTGAAAGCAGCTTTGAGATGGTGATGCCCCACAGAGATCAGAGTTCTGAAGTGCCTTTGAAATAGCAGGTGTCTTTCCCCTGTGGAAGGATTTACCTCTCTGCCTCACCTGCTGAATAGCGAGAGATGTGGGGGAATTGTAGGTGCTTTGGACAACCTTAACATTCTCTGCTGTTTATCTGAAGATGGGAAAGCAGCCTGAAAATTCATGAGAACAAGTTGTTTTCTATGGTATTTCAGTTACAGTCTAGTGGGAACATCAGGAAAATTGACTTGTTTGTGGTGTTTCTATTTCTAATTTTTGGGCCCTGGCAGGGAGTTCAGAGGTATATAAAAATGTGACAGGAGCTGAATCTCAGAACTGACTTCAGTAATGAATAAAATCCCTATATTATGTGTTGGATTATTTGTTTCTTAGTACGTAGGTGTGTATGTTGACTCATCAGCCTATTTTAAAACACTGTTTCATGCTTTTTTTTCTCCTCTGATTCATCTTCAGCCATTTCATTGTATATTATTACAGCTGTTAAAATGGAACTTGTCTGAGAAGGCCATTGCATTTAAATAAAATGGCCTGTTGCAACCACTTTGCTACCGTAAGTCTTTTATCCCAACCCAAAAGGGTTAAAAACATCTTTGCAAGTTGTATGCAACTCGCAGAGCTCAGCTGATCTGTCCAAACTTTGGAAAACTGAAGTTGCTTTTGTGCCTTACCACAAGTTTGAAACAAGCGTAATTAAGATAAACTGATCTGGGTTTCAGTAACATAACATTATCAACATTGTTAACCACCATTTTTGTCCTCTGCATACTCCCACAGTGGAGCTCTAAATGTTTCCAAGTGAAATAGCAGTCGGGGTTCCTTGACAATTCTTTCACTCTCCAAATATTTTGTAAGCTAGAGAAAAGGATTACGATCCTGGTTACAAGCTTCTTGTATTTTATATAACTATTTAACGTTTCTAAAATAGTAAAATTTGTTTTTAAGGGGTAATGGCGCAAGTGATTGAAGAGCTGCTTTGGTTGCAGTTCTGGTGCTAGTAAATCTAGCAAAGGGAGTCAGAAGGAAAAGTGGCCCCAGTTATTTCTCAGCAGCCCGAGAGAGGCAAAAAAGAGTTACTATACTATTGAACAGTGTAGAAATCTCACTCTGTGTAGAGTGACCTGTTCTCATGGGGAAATGCCCCAGTAATTCAAGCATTGGTCAGAAAGTCATAAAGGTCATCTTAAGTATGTTCTCACAAAATTCTAGAATAAACCCCGAGTCTTATTTATTTTCAATTTATATCAATCTGATTTTTTTTTTTTGCTGACAGTTTTATATAATGCTTCAAAAAGCAACATAAAATAGTCTTCTCCAATGTTTTAAATATTAGACTATGTAATGATTTTGATGTGGTTCTTAACAGATTTTTAAGCGTACTTGTATTGTTTTTAATGAGAAATAAGTTGTAACAGCAGTGAGGTTATCTAAGATAACCAAGGAATTATTTGTCACATAAGCTACGAGCCCAGATGTCCAAGAAAATTGGGTTTAAAAGAGAAAACAACAAATATTCAGGCCAAAAAAATCCATCTCATTTAACATGCAAACCCTAGATTGGATGTTTTAAAAAGGTTCCCTCTTTTTATTGTTTGTCTAAAAAAATATTTATCTTGACTCTTGTTCTGAGACAGCTTCAAAGGATCAGTTTGTGAGGTCCTTGGAGTCAGAACCTGGTGATAAGGATGACATGGTATTGCTGAATGAGATCCTCAACGCTTCCTCCCTGGATGAGGGGGAATTCAGCAAAGAGTGGACAGCTGTGTTTGGACAGGTTGCACTTGCTGATCTCACTATGAACTCTTCAGTTGGAGATGTGGAGAACACTTCATCATCTGTGGCACCAGCACCATCGGGTTTCTTGCCCTCACAGCTGTTAGACCAAAACATGAATGACTTGCAGTCGTCTTTACATGGTGAGAGCTCATCTTGCTCTGTTTGCATTTTGGTTTTAAGTTTTAGAGTATGGCTTTCTGCTATGTAGAAGTGTGGTGACAACCTATGTTGTGCCACAGAGGCAGAAACCCTGAAGTTAAAGCAGAGTGGCCTGGAGAAGAAGACGTGAGTAGCATATTTTTTTTTTTCTACCCCTGCTCATTCAGTGTTTGTGAATGAAGTACCCGAAAGCCTGAAGTCAAAATTACTGTCTTGAATATTTTCATTGAGCTTCCTGAAATGTTCTGTAGGCCTTTGGAGACATTGTTTTTTTCTGCAACAGAAAATCTGTTTGAGTGGGTTCTACTGTTTAAATCACAATTGCTGTCTCTGTTAAGGGGCCAAAGAACCAAAAATGATTACTGTATTTTGTCTGGGAATACTATTTTTAAACAACTTAGTGAAAATAGATGGCATTCATTCATTTTTTTCTTTTTTTTTTCCCATCATCCCATACTGTTATGTGTAGGGATATGGGTAAGGTAGAATGGGTTGTCTCATCCTAGCAACAGAACAGGTGGATTCCTCTTGTAGGCAGGTTATCTACTGATGCAGGTAACAACTCTTTCTCTCTGCAATTCATTTTCTTGGGTTTTCCAAGCTGCTGCTGGGAAGAGAGGAAAGAAAGAGCAGAACTAAGGCAGAGCTTTCCTGCTGCTGCTTTGGCCTTGAGGCAGGGATGGAGGAAGGCAGGCTGGTGACAACCAGCCAACAGCAACTACCTTCGTCCTCCCTACAGTCCGGATAGATTTCTCCTAGGACTTTGCAAGCTGGAGGAGGAGCTTGCCTTTTTGGGCTCTGTCCAAAGTCATTTAAATCTCATTTGAGGAAGAGTGATGGAGGAAAGTCTAGCAGACTGATTCCATCCTGAAGACTGCTTCTTGGAACCCATGCAACTGGTACAATCATACATGATGTAAAATGACCTGTGACATTTTGGCAAGAATAAGAAAGTCAAATTTACCTTATAATTAATACAGCTACCACCACCACACCCAAAGCAAGATATTTGGATTCACTGGCTTCAACACTTAGGTGGAAACCGGGGGAGCGACATTTGCAATGATGCAGTGTTTTAGATGTATTTTTATGATGAGGTACGTACATGTATGAGTATGATTCATAGTGTGAAGAGGGACTGGAATAGTGTAGGATTTGACCTTATAAAATATAAGCTAAAAAAATCATGAGGTTTAGTCATTGCATTGTCAAATTAAACAGTTTGTGACCAGAAGCAGACATGGTATGTATTGAAAGGGGAAAAGGGAACAATGGAAAATACCTTTCTTGATACAGAGACATAAACAGATTTTAAGCAAATTTCTGAAAATAGCAACAGAAATATTATGGGATTGATCTTTTTTTTCCAGAGTTTTTACGTGTTTTTAAATGTAAACATGTTTTTGAAGGAAAAGTATTTTTGAGGTGTAAATGGTAATCAGGGCTGGGTATCCTTTCTGAGGTTTTTGTTATCCCTCTGATTTGCACAAGACACTGGCATTGGCTGTGCTGTTTGCACTTCAAAATCAGAACTCAAGTATGTTGCCTTCAAGAAATACCAGAAAGGGAAAATCCATTCCAGTGAACATGGTATCCCAAAATCTTTTTGAAAAAGAATAAATATGTATTGGAAGAATAAACTATGTGGGTGTTTTCAAATGGATGTCCAGGGTTTTGGCAGAAGATCATGGTAATTGATCTATTGGCATTTGAAAAGTCAGAGCTAATCAGCTGAATAATTGTATCTGATAATCAGGATGTTCCAAGCTAACTCTAGTTGCCAAGTAAAACGCATTATTTAAACTTACTTTCATAGAATAATTTTCTTTTTAAGTTTTTTCTTTTTATTTTTCATCAGAAGGTGAATTTCTGCCCATTTTATATCCTGTGAAATCTCAACTTTAGTCTTAAACTCCGTTTCATTGCACAGCGCTTCTTCCATGATTTGACATTGTCAATAAATTTGGAAACAGGAGACTTTTTTAAAAAAGAAAACCAAAATACTAACTGCAGGATAAACATATCTAAGCATACAAGTTAAAAATATTAGAATATATGAATTATGGATATTTTTACTGAGGACTTGATACATATCCTACACTTTTTTTTCCCCTAATTGGTAGGATTCTTAATAATTATTTGGTGTGAAGTGCTACACTGGAGCCTCGATGTTACATACTTCCTGTGTGAATTTGGCCTTAAGACCATAAAGATTCTTAAAACTCACATGCTTAACTTTAAGCACATTAACTTTTCTATTAACTTCAGTGGGATTACTTACTTATTTTACGTTAAGCACACTCATAAATCTTTGGGGCTTTGTTTTCTCTCTGCCTCAGATCTTAATCTGTAAAACAGGCACAATGCTATGCAGGTTATAAACTGTTACGGTCAGGAATTCCCAGCTCAGAGTTTTCTCTGGCTGTATTTATAGGCGGGATCTAGCACAATGGGACTTTGAATTGCTATGGGACTACCAGGTGCTGGTTTAAAATACATATATATATAAAAATGTATATACAGGTTAGAAAGAAACCACGGTCCCAACAAATCTTTTAGATTCCCCTCCAGATACAGCTTTGTAGTTTGGTTGCCTTTCCGCTTTTTCAGAGAGCGAATTGGCTTTCTCTTTCATGATGTTTATGGCCTCGTTTACTTACTTATTCATACCAGTAAGGGCTCCTCTTTATCTTACCTCCATGTGCATATATTCTAGTCGGTAAGAAACCATGCAGCTCCCCGTTTCCATTGCTAAATTTAATTGTGGTAACGTTTGTGAAGATGCTAGCTGAAGAGTAAGCTGTTTGGTTTTCTTGCTGTCTCAGCAATTATCTTTTGTCTAGTCACATCACGAAGCCGTCCTGTGAAGAGGCAAACCAGAACAGGCCTAGGGCCAACAACTGTCTTCAAATCGATGGGCTGCACTGTGTTTTTGAAAGGCAAAGCTGTTCTCTGTAGCTCACTATGAGTGGACGCTAAAAACATAATTCATGAAAGTATTTAATAAAAATTCTGTTTAAGTCTTTCCCAGTACCTTCATAGATGGCCAAGTTCATTACAAAAGCATCACACGTTTTCCGGAGCATTTTTGGTTGGATGTTTTTATTGCTGCTGTTAGGTTCTTTTTGTGTTCTAAGTGGTACTTGAGCTACCTGCGTTTCAATGAGCAGAGAACCAGACCGCAGCATCTCTCACCGACTTCCTACTTACCCAGCCTTAGTCCAGGGACTCAAAAGGAGAGCTCCAAAGGAGTTAACTCCTCTGCGGTGTCCCGCTCTGTGGTCTGCCTGTCCCATCAGTGTAAACGAACATCAGTGAGGTCTCCAGGAGCCAAGTCCTGATCTCACTGAAGTCACTGGGAATTGCACAGAAAGTTTCTGGGCAGCACTCCCATTCATTTCTATGAAATTAGGATTTGGCACTGTTTGTTTAAGCCGCTCAATTTATCCGTTGCCATCCATTGACATATTAAAACACTTTCTCGCAATACATCTGCAAACAAATGAAAGCGTTACAGTTTTCTGCAGTTGTGTTTAATGTCCTCTGCCATTCCCCTCTGTTGTAACACAAGCAGAGAAAGTGCCTGGAAAAGCATGCTATTCTGAAGCATTAATGCCATGGGTTTTATTATTTATGATTCCAGTTTACTTATTTGAAAGTTTAAACTCTAAAAATCTCATTTTCAGGGCGCACAGGCTAGCTCCTAAGCCTTTGCCACCTTCGCCTAGAACAAATATATATGAGCCCTCTGCATCCAGATTTTGAATAAGTTTTTGATTTGTTTCCTTAGAGATACAGAGGATGTTTGTGGCTTTAAATTTCCTTCCTAATTCATGTGATTTTTTAGAAACACTCTTCCTGACTCTTTTTAATAACACAGCTTGGGCTTCAGGCCTTTTTTAGTCAAGGTGAGATCAGAGAGCGATGAGAATAATCTGTTAGAGAGAGGAAGGGTTTATGTGACTTACGTGGCTGTTACAGTAACCGTCAGGATGCTGGGTACCAATATCTGACAGGGGTCTCAAAAGAGGAGAAAGTAAGGGGAAGAAGAACAAAGAGAGTAACAGAAAAGGATGAGAAAACAGGAACTTACAGAAAAAAGAGACTGAATAAGGAAATACTAGCTGTGTGCACAGATGAATATCCTGTTTGTGATACTGCAGAATTAACTATACGAGTTCCCTGAGACGGATGCCTGGATGGGTGGATAATTAATAAGGTCACACTTAAAGGAGATATTGAAATTAGAAATATGTCCTCCAGTCCTTTAAATGTGATAAAGCATAAGAATTTTAACTGTCTTAAGCCAGGGACAAAAATGCTCCGTTTTTTCCTAATATGTTTCTGTGGTATGCCACCCCTAGTTTATCTGGCCTAGCTCATCTGGCCTCATTAACTCTATTTATTATTACTCTTTTGTGGCTATGGAATACGCATGTAAGAACAAAAAATTGCGAATACCCAGTTTTACTTTTTCCTGTATAGTTACTCTCTTAGATGAAGAACAAAAAAATACTCCATTAAAATCTAGTTTTAAGTTAACTCGAAGTAGTGCATCTTTGAATTCTTCAAAGCGTTTTGCAAGAAATTATTTTTTTCAGAATTAATCTTTTCAAAATTAACTAAAAAATCTAGGAGCTCCAAATATTTTTTTTCTAGAACAGTTGATGGCATGAAAGTCTTTGGATCTGTAAAAGTAAAGAATGGTGGAAAAAATGTTTAGTTCTGTTTGATATTTTCACACAAATGTAAGTGATATTCTTCTCCCTAGAGCTATGCTTAACTTGATTACTGCACTGGCTTTCCTGTGAACAAGTATTAACTGTGATTGGATAGAAGAAACGAGAAAAAAGTCTTTTTTTAGCCAGGTTAAAGGTTTGAAAAGGGTACAGTTGCCTGAATCTGGAGGTGATGAAACTGATCCACAGATACTCTCTTCTCAAGGATGTTGCTCGTCTGCAGCATCTGACTGCTGATTTCTTGTACGGGAGGGAAGATACAAACGGCCGTCACCGTAAATGTAATATGCTGCTCCGTCTTCTGGTGTGAGCATTTTGCTGCCAGGCAGTGGGGGTGTCAGAGTTAACAAAGTCATTCTTCTCGCTAATGCCGCTGAATTCTTGAATTGTAGGATGGGCAGCGAACAGTGTGAACCCACCGCCTGTACCGCAGCCAGCACAGAAACCAAACAGCCTGAATGTGAATGCTAACAAGACGCCCATGAAAGGTGATACAGTCATGTATTTTTTTCAGTTACGTTGCTTTTCCTTTTCATCTGTGACTCGTGTGTCTTACCAGTCTTCTCAGTTGCTTTGTCATAATAAAATCTATTTATGTAGTAGTTATATGTCAAGAACCATGTGCTCGCTAATGAATTACTCTGTTTCAGCATTGACTATGTGTATGATATGTGTGTGTATTTGGTAGGCTTCAGTGCTAGTATTATGTCAAAAGAGTGATTTACTATACAAGGAGGGAGCTGAAACTACAGTTTCATTTACTACTTTAATTTTGAGTCACACAGAACAGCATCTGCATGCACTTTGGCTAAGATAAACAGTGTTTTGAAGCTCTAGGAGGACATTGTGGCTAAAATACAGGCTACTGATAAGGCAGAAGAGCCCTAATTGCAAATGTTGTTGATAACTTGTATCGGTAATCATCTGTTTGAAACTTAATTCACTTCTTGCAACTGACTCAAGAGTGCATAGTCCTGCCATCTACTGAGACAGAGCCTGGCTGATTTTTACTAGGGTTTTCTGGATAAGTGAACCAGAAATGTGTTGAATCCTTACTGCCAGTTTGTAGCTACATCAAAAATGTTCAGTGCAGAAGAAAGGAGCAATATGTGTTCCTCCCCCTGCCTCCTGGGATTAAAAGACCGACATGTTTCAGCCAGCAGAAAAAGAGGGTTAAGATGTTTTGGAAACTGTTTTGGGAAATGAGTGTTATGCCACAGCTCCAGTACCTTCATCAGAAAAAGGAACAGCCTTCAGCTACTTTTAAATCTGTGTTTATGAAAGTGGCAGATACTCCAGCCCTGCAGACACCAAGATGAAAGTCGTGCCAGACGGAGCCTATTTTGTCCATAGATTCCTTGTTTCACAAAGAATGCTTTCATGCGACCTTTTCTCTCTGAGTGAAAGAGAACATCGTATTTCACTATCAATGTAATATATGTGCTATAATAAGCACGGGGTCACAAAAAAACAAAGCAAGTGGTGATGTACCTTCTTTAAGCAGCCAAAGTGACCTCATCTTTAACTTGAACATCTGCCCTTTTGGAATAAGAGAAGGTAGGAGACCTCTGTGGCATCTGTATGTCAATTTAGACACTTAGATGCAGTAATCCAGCTGCTGTTGGAACACATTCCTGGTTCACATTTGTTTATATCCATCAAAAAATATACCCCAATATTAGAAGCTGAACTTGGGACTGGCTATCAAAGTACCCCCTCTCCCTCCAGCCAATACCTTCCCATTTAAACTTCATTCCAAATGAGTAATGACCTTGTGTGGTCCTACACATGGGGACAGAACAGTCACATGAACTGGATTTAGGCAAAGGAATTTAGTCCTGTAAGAGAGGTTGAAAGTAAAATTTGCCTTCACTTTCCTTTTACTTTTTTGCAGGCATGCATGTGCACACACAAATAAAATACCTTTCATGAAACAAAGCTAGACAGAGGGAGATTGTTTTTATTTTTAATTAAAGTGTTCCTGTACTTATCATGGCAGGAGCCATATAAAATACACAGGCAGACAGATGTAAAACATTCATTCATACTAAAAGTTCCATATTCTATTAAAGGTAGTGTTTTAAAATACCATCACTCATTCAGGTTTTCCTGTCAGAAGTGCCCTTAGTAATAAATTAAACAACAGCGTGGCGTTTGTTTGACCTCAGTCAAACATTCAGTCAGTTTTGTTTTAAAATAGCTGACAAGTCTGTACTTTTTTCTTTTCTTTCTTTCTTTTTTTTTTTTTTTCCAGAACCTACAAAGAATCCTAAAGACTTGACTGCCTGGTTCAGTCTCTTTGCTGACCTTGACCCGTTATCCAATCCTGATGCTGTTGGGAAAACTGATAAAGAACACGAATTGCTTAATGCATGAGTCAGCTGCCCATGGTAACTCACATTCTTCCATTCATCAACACTGTTTTGGGGTTTAAAAAAAAAATAAATGAAAATTAGTATGCTGTTGTGAAACTATAAAGTATGTGCCATGATAATAAAACTAAAGGGAATGAATCCCCTTTTATATAGGTACAGTTATTTGCTCTTGTTTTGTATAAAGAGTTCGCATTTATTTTCTACGTGGATTTACAAAAATGAGGTTAAGAATTAGGGCAGATTTCTTGCCAAAATAGATTATCTGCTGAAACACTGTCTTTGCCTGAGGTGATGCGGAGCTAAAACTGGAGTTAAATACAAATTGCAAACCTATTTTTTTAAAATGTTTCTTGAGTAAATAAAAAAAAAATAAATCGTGTAACTGAGGCAGCTGCATGAGTCAAACATCTATCATGTATGCAGTATATATATTACTACTATGTTAAGATATCGACTGAATTTGTTTTGTTAGTACTCACAGTGAAAAATCTGTGCCGGGGCTAATTATTGAAGAAACACATTTGGGTCTGTGCAGCCGTGGAAGTTGTGCCCTTTCTGATTTAACTTCTTAGACAAACTGCACTACACGAACAGAAGTCGTGCCCAGCAGGCTTCTTTTCTGAGGTTTTTCTCCATTGCACCAACAGAATTTGCACTTGTTTGCAGAAGTTTCTTGCAACTGATGCTTTACCATGCCTTCAAAACATTCATATTTCTGTTCGGAGTATTTTTCCTCCAATTTATTTCTGAAGCATGTGTTATTTTGAGCTTGTTGTGACATTAACTCTTTAATAAAATGATTTTGACAAAAAAAGACCTTTTATTCCCACTGGAATGCTGGTGTGCTGTTGAATTGGTACGTAACAAGCATCTGAAGGTAAAACATATGACCAGTTTTTAGAAAGTACCTAATAATTCATATCGTTATCTCGTGCTGTTTCTGAGTAGTAATCCAGTAGGACAGCAAGAAAATTGGAACTCACTCAATGTCCCTTTGCCGCCCCCCTCTCCTTGTACAGCAAAGGAAGGTGAAAAGGATGTGTCAGCAGCCACTTAAGATCAGAAGTTCTGCGTATTTGCTCTAGGTACTGTATAAGACCTGCACTGCAATTTATTGTATTTAGCCTTTTTTAATTCATTTTCCTTTTACGTTGGTTTAGTTTTTCACTACCAGTCAACTCTACACGCAGTTAATCCTTGCCTCATGGTCTATTAGATAACTAAGTAAATGCATTGGAAACCTGAAAATAACTATATAAATACAGAAGTTAACCGAACTGACCTGCTTCTTCTGGAATGCAGCAGAACATCATTTGATGGCTGCGCTGGGCAGCATTAATGTGCATTTGATACCTCATCTGACTGAATCCTCAGCACGTTTTAAATACCTCTGTCCAAAACCGTAGTGTTCAAAATCACACCCCATAGCCTGGAATTCTCAAGGTACAGGGAAGTTCTTCAGGTGTGTAGCAGTATATTTTCACAATGTATAATGGGAGAGGATGTATAATGGGAAAGCCCACCCAGGTCCCCAGCACTGAGGCAGGTAATTAAGACGTGGAAGCTGATGTAGACATGGATGCCTAATTGTTTCTGAAGATCAAACTTGATTTCTCCCCCAGTATTTCCTACTGTTTGTTACTGGCAGCTCCTTGCTCAATAAGCCATCTTTTCGGAGATGTGTATCTTTCTTGAGCGTGAGGGGGGAGCCTGAACTCCTGACTTCGGGCTGCAGCCTCTGGCAGTAAATAAGGCATCTACACAAAGTGGATTAACTGGGAAATACCTAAGATTTACGCTGGGGTGCACTTAGACTTAACGAGTGCTAGTTTGCACTCATAGCACAGGATGTTTGCCCAAAATCCTCTTCATCTCAAACTGTAATTATCAGCAATGCCAAAAATGTCAGGAGCTGAAGGGATAGACAGGCTGCTGGCATTTGCAGCTCAGCTTGGTTACCACTGAAATCATTAAACAGATTCTTGCAACTTTAAGCAAGTCTGTGGTTGCTAAACTTGCTCTGGACTATGTTTGTCTCACTAGCTGTTAGAAAACACGCTTGTAGACGAGCCACTGTAGCATTTTTCGTAGCTAATGCGGTTGGTCAGGATAAAAGCAAAGAGGAGGCCATAGCGACTTCAAAATGGCTAATTCACTGTTCTTTAAGATTCAGAAAACGGTTCCTGTTTGTTTTTTAGGTCACAGATTCTAGACTTTCAGGATTAAAGAGAAAAAAAAAAAAGGAAAAAAGTCTCAATTATTAGCACAATTAAGGGCATTGCACAAGTTCAGCTGACGATGTTTTGAATCCTCATCAAGTTTTTAGGTAGAAAACCCAGCTGAACGATCTTCCCTTTTACACAAGAGAAACCACGGCTGCAGGGTTTTTTCCTTCCTCTCCCTCCTCTCAAACTGCACTAGCGATTAGTTCAAGTTATGCATTAATTTCTTTTAATATGTAATTTTTAAAATTAATGTTAGCTTTGAATTCTTAGTCTTTAGCCTGTGCAATTTTTTCACACTTTCAAATGAAGAAAAAAAAAAAAAAGGAGCCAGAGGTGATTAAAATATAATTAATTTTGCTTAAAGGAAAGCAGTTGAAATCCCTGTGTACGGTGCGTTGTTATCGCGAACGTTTATCGAAGCTGAAAACTAGAGCAAGAAAGTTAACACCCTGCAAATAGGCGTTTTTTCAGGCAAAAAAATCTTAATTGCAGAGTTACAAACAATGCTTCCCTACTACTCCTGAAGCGTATGGCGTGCGCTTCTCAGGGGCCTGGGCTGCAGAGGAACCGCGAGCCCCAGCGCCGCTGTGAGAGCATTTTGTGTGATGTGCGTAGAGGCCCAGCAGTCGCTGGGACAACAGGGTGGTTCGTCACCCGGGTAAAATTACAGATCGATTGTTCTACGCACATAATGTGCATCTTGCTTTAATATGCTTCATTCCAGTGGCATATTCTGGTTTAGTAGTGGATTGTTTTAAAATAAAAACAGCTGCAGAACCCCTGTGGCAGATGAAAACAGTGGTAATTGATTAACTGTCTTTATCGGGAAGTTTATTAAAGTTGATGTAATTGATTTTGGGGAGTCGAGGTTTCTACAAATCTAAGAACAGCCGCTTCAGGAGAATTGGAGTGTGTGCCTTGGGAATCCAACAGCTCGTGGAGAAAACGAACAAGTAACTTTTTCAAGTAACCTCTTAACCTTTCTCAAGCAAACAGCGTTTACTTCCAACATAGTAGAGTATGACTTACCTCGTTCCCTTCTGCTGCTTCCGTATCCAACATTGCATGGGCATGACAGTGATGTACTTCAAAACAGGACCGCTTGGCCACCAGCAGCCACCTGCTTCCCCCAATACCCTTTTTTAAATGGCTGCCCTTCAAAGGTTCGGGGCTGCCCCTGCTAGAGGAAAGATGGGACCACCTAAGCAACAAGGTGACTGTGAGGGGAGAAGCAGCACCACCATCAGCTCTGCTTCAGGTGGGACCAGCAGCAGGCCTACAAGCCCTGCCAGCTCCAGGATCTCAGCCTAGAAAGGCAGGAGATGGACCTGAGGACACAGCATCCAGGTGCTGTGCATCATGCTGAGTTTTGCTGGGGCCTCTTGCTGAGAGTATGTGGGGTGACATAGCCCCAGGGCAAAGGAAGAAGAGCGGGAAGGTCCTGTCTTCTCTCAGTGCAGTTCCCAAAGATGATTACTCAGAGTAGCAGCGAGACATTGACATGGTACAGGTGCAGCTACCAGTGTCGTGTCCCTCCTCGCTTTTTCAAGCTCCCTTCCTCTTGTGCCCAGCCTGCAGTTACTGCTTCCACCCGCTTCATCCAGCGTCCATCTGCTTTCTCCTCCCCGGCAGGGAGGCACCGGGGCAGGGGCTGGCAAGGACGAGCTGGGCAGCGTAGGGAGGCCCTGCCGTGCTGTGGGCTGGGCAGGCTGCGGCCACGCTGGCTCACCTCATGGGTGAGGACTAGTTGCAGGAGCTGGAGTTCTGCCACAGTAAGCCATGGCCAGGCAGGGACCCGGCGTAGTTCTAGGAGTTTTTTAAACACTACAGGTGTGTAACCAACCTAAAGTTGAGCCTTCACTGCAACCTAGGCACACTGCCTCACCCAGAGTCTACTGTAAATCCCTCTCAGGTTCGCCTACTTGTACAATTTCTGCTCCTTGTAAATGCCTTCTTATTTTTAAACAAGCCACCATATGGGAAGGCAGGAAGCGGAGCAACAACTAGGCTTGCCAAGAGCCAGGCAGCAGAGGGTTTGCCTCCGCTGAGAAGCAGAAACGCTCGAGACAGTCTGGCACCGCGCTGGCAAACTGGGTACGAGCGAGCTGCTTCCCGCTGTTGGGGCTGCCGGCCTCACTCGGCCTGTGGTTAGCGCACAGATCCCACTTTGATGCTGCAGAGGGAGTGAGCCCCATACTGTGCTCACACACACACACACACACACACACACACACACAGGCAGTAAACAAGGGTACCCATGGCCAAACAGGCCCTGCAGGTTCAGCAAGTTCTGCCTCGGGTAAGCATCAAGCCTCCAGCTCCACGGTGGACTTGCTGTGCTGTCAATCAGACCGTTACCCAGGTGTTCATTAACAGTGCTCTCCTAAGCATAAAATTGACTTTTCCCTTCATTGACTCTTTAGAAGCTAGTATAATCTTCCCTTTAAGTAACACAAGGTGTTTGCCGGCACAGGAGCCCACCATGTTAGACCTGTTGGAGCGGGTCCAGAGGAGGGCCATGGAGATGGTCAGAGGGCTGGAACACTTCTGCTCTGAAGGAAACCTGAGAGAGCTGCGGTTGTTCAGCCTGGAGAAGAGAAGGCTCTGGGGAGACCTTATTGTGGCTTTTCGATATATAAAGGGGGCTTTATAAGAAAGACTGAGAGGCCCTTTTTACCAGGCCTGAGGACAAGGGGCAACAGTTTTGTACTGAAAGAGGGCAGGGTTTAGATCAGATATAAGGAAGAAATTTACAATGAGGGTGGTGAGACCCTAGAACAAGTTGCCCAGAGAAGTTGTGGCTGCCCCATCACTGGCAGTGTCCAAGGTCGGGTTGGATGAGGCTTTGAGCAACCTGGTCTAGTGGAAGATGTCCATGGCAATCGGGGTTGGACTAGAAGACCTTTAAAGGTCCTTTCCAACCCAAACCATTCTGTGAGTCTATAATGAAGTGAGGAGGCTGCCATTTGCCAGGGAGCAGCTTACAACTCCCATCAACTGCATCAACTTTTAACTCTGTTTTATCATAGCAAAAGCTTGATGTGCCCAACCTTGTAATTAACCCAGAGTGGAAGGGTGTGAAGCTTTGGCTGCTTTCAAAAAATTACAGAATTTAAATTAAAAAGAGAGAGAAGTGTGCTATAGCTTGGAGGTGAAGGTCTGGCTCATTCTACCTGCCAGCTATTTACACTGGTTGCTGTTGGAATCTTTATGGCGTAATGAATACAAAACACCAAAAAAAAGGAGAAAGAAAAGTAGATAAGGGATTTTAGAAGTGAGCGCAGACCTACCCAAGCTGTTAAAGAAGTTACAGCTAGTCTTCTCTTTCAATGAAAGTATTTCATCTAGCCCAGCAACCTACTCTGTAGGGTGTTTTTTTATTTTGGACTTCCACAGCTATTATGGCAGTAGGAAAGGCCCCAGGACAGGTGCTGGAAGCCATATGCTTGCTTCAGCAACAGGCTGGAGAGAGGCAAAAAAAAAAAAAAAAAATTTAAAAGAGCTACACAATGAAATCACCCACCCTGTATCCATCTAGGTGGGTGGAGAACAGCTGGCTGCAGCAAAGAAGCACGCTGAATGTAACAGGAGCAGGATCCGACAAGGAAAAAAAACCAAACTCCTACTCTTATTCCAAGTGCAATCCTCTGAATAAACCCTTGACACATAAAATACAGAAATGAAAATCACGGGCCACTTAAGTAACTGCTTGTCTGTTACAGCTGCATATTTTTCTGGACTGTTTAGGCAGTCTGTGTGGTCCTGCGTGATCATCTCTGCCTTGAACTTGAGCACCAGAGTTTCAGAACACCAAAGTCTGGCAACAGAGCGTGACCCTCACCATGGCAGGGCGATACTTTGATTTGATTTGGTCTTGGTCTGATCTAACGTTTCTGCAAGGTTGTCCCTGGATTTGGTGACAGCAGCCAGGGCTGCAAAGGAGCCACAAGAGCGATTCACGGCTTTTCCCCCCAAACACCATCCCATGCTGTTAAGTCACAGAAGCCTGCCCAGGGCTCAGCTGTGTGGGCATCCCAAACCCACCTGAATGTGGGCCACCGCCCTCCCACCACCAGCCGCCATGGTGTCCTAGCAGCCCCTTCCCACCTTTCCAACTGAAAGAAAAGCCTGTCATGGCACTGAGCTGGCTGAAAACTCGGAAGGAAAAAAACAATGTTTGAGGCAGCAGAGGTCACACAGACACACGAGGCTGCGCAGGGCCGGGCTTGGCGGGGGGGGGACACCAGCAGCATCAGCGCTACTGGAACCTTTGGGCAAGGTCACCTCTACTTGTCACCAAACCACAGCCAAGCTAACCTGTAAGATGTACAAACCGTCACTGCTCTTCACGTAGGGAAATAATAATTACAAAAAGCCTTAATCACACCAAACCTTCCTTTTTTCTACCTTTAACTCTCCCTCCCCCTCCCACACTGAGCACTTTGCAGCTTTTGCTTTCATTTTTAAGGGCAGTGATCCCGGTCTCCTCGGCGGTGGGGGACCTCTTGGCTTCACCAGCCTTTGCCACGTACATTAGTTATTGTTGTGGGCTTCAAAGGCGGGACAGACCTCCGAGAGCGCAGGTCCATCTCACAGCTCGAAGTTTAAGCCGTGGGAACGTTGCCAAAACAAAGTATAAAGGAAAACAAGATTAAAAGGAAGGAGAGACATTCAGGAAGAAAGGCAGCACGGACACTGCTTCAAGGTCCCCCCCTCTTGCCTCCCCACCCATTTTAAGAGCTCACCCTGTTAGCAAACATTAAATGCAATCAGAAAACACTAAAAATCCATAATGGGTCATTTTCCTACTTGCGATTTGCAGGAGCGGATCGCACTGTCTGTCCTGAGGTGGTTTTTAATGAACAGTACAGCTCGTCTGTAAGTGGCTTGGGTTCCCTCTCCATTCCCCATAAACACGTGAAGTATCTAATGGAGGGGCTTAATTGAGGCTAAGGAACGTAATGCTGTTTTCTTTGATGGCTGTTATCCAAGTGAAAAAAGGAAAGTGTTTTAAGATACAGGAAAATGCTTTTATGGCCCCAAAATAAGTACTCCTGTTGTGTAGCGTCGCCAAAACAAAACAAGTTCCTTTCCACAGGGAGGATTGCCAAAGTGAAGCAAGTGCCTTTCCGCAAGGATGACTTAATCCAATATACACACCATCAGCATCGACAAAATCTCTATCAAGGTGCTTAAATCTCTGCACCAGGGGATATGAAAAAAACCCACCACCTGACCCACAACAGCATCAAGTATCTTGGGGCCAGTCTTACCGTCACACATGGGCGTATGATGGTTCCTGTCCCCAGTTTGCTGCCAGAGCCCAAAACACCTCCATGATGCTGCCTACCTTAAGTCCCAAAGGCTGCAGGAGACCAGGTCACATCCTCTTGGTTTGCAATGAGGAGGAGGAAACCTCTCCCGGCCATCAGAGATGGCGGAAAGGAGACTCCCACGCAGGAGGGGCAGGCAGAGCCCGTGCTTATTGAGTTGGGGGATGGAGACTCCCACGATGGTGAAGGCTGGGAGCTGGTGACTTCTGGCACCAGGAGGACGGCTCCTACTCCACCTGCAGATCTGCATCTACAGAACTGGGCCAGTGCCCTGGTGGCAGGCAGGGGGCTGGGAGCTGTGTCCCACAAAGCCCCTGCACCTGCCAAGCCTGAGCCGTGCAGCAGTTCCAGGCGGGAGCAGCAACTGAGAGGAGTGGACAACTCCCTGCTGCCAACACAACCTGGCATCTAGGGAGGTCTGCAGCATGCTGGGGACTTGGATCCGGGATGTTACGGAGACACTGCTGAGGCCTGTCCAGTGACAAAGTGGTGGTCCAGGTTTGGCAAACAAAGGCTGCAGGGTGATGTGCTCAAGATAGACCTCAGAGGGGACAAAATAGAGGCTTACCCCCAGTGAGCCCAAATAAGCAAAGTGCTGAGACAACAGCACTGTGGGGAGCTCTCCTAGAGTTTCTGGGAGATCGGGGCGGCTCCCTGAAGGGGCCGTGTGCTAACGCAGGCAGCCTGGGGAGCGAACAGGAGGAAGGAGAGGGCTGCATGCGGGTGCAAGGCCACCATCTCACTGTGATCAGAGTTGTGGTGGGACAGCATACACAACTGGTGCGCTGCCATGGCTGAATGTAGGTTCTTTACGTAGGACTGGGCAGGGTGGTGAGGAGGTGAAGCTGCCCTTTGCATGGGAAGGCGTGAATGGGATGAGTGCTGACCCAGCTGAGAGCTCACGGGTAAGGATTAGAAGACAGGCCGACATGGGTGACATTGTGGTGAGCGTCTATTACAAGACCACCTGATCACAAGGAAGTAGATGAGACCTTCAGAAAACCGGAAGAAGCCTCACGTTCACAGGCCCTGTTCCCTGGGGGCCTTGAACCACCCCGAGATCTGCTGGAGGGACAACACAGTAGGAGATAAACAATCCAGGAGGTTTCTGCAGTACCCTGATAACTTCCTGACGCAGTCAGTCAAGGAGCTGGTGAGGGGAAATGCTCAGCTAGATCTTGTACCTACAAAGAACAACCAGTCAGGAATATGAAGGTTGGGAGCAGCCTTGGACGAAGTTAACACAAGATGGTAAAGTTTAGGATCCTGAGAAGAAGGGGGAAATGGAAAAAGCAGGGTCACACTTTAGGATACCTGACTTTGGCCCCGTCAGGGACCTGCTTGGAAGAATCCCATGGGATACAGCCCTGGAAAGGAGTCCAGGAGACCGGGTTATTTTCAAGGATTACCTACTCCAAGCTCCATCCTTCCTCTCTACTCAGCGCTGTGGAAGGCTCAGGGGGGAATCTTATCCATGTGGATCAATATTTGAAATGGGAGGAGGGGGAATAGTGTCAAAAAAGATGGAGTCAGACTTTTCTCAGTGGTGCCCAGAGACAATGGGCACAAACTGAAATACAGGAAATTCCATTTAAGTACCAAATTACTTTCTTTTACTGTGAGCATGGTCAAACACTGGAACATGTTGCCCAGGGAGGTCATGGAGTCTCTGCCCCTGGAGATACTCCGAACCCAACTGGACACTGCCCGAGCAACCTGCTCCAGCTGACATTTCTGTCAATTCCGGCACTTATGATCAAAAGGGGTACATCCACAAATTGACTTTCCACATGGAGAATATTCTTACAACTCTATTCAACGGTCCTTAATCCTGAAGGCACATAAATCTTTAGATGTTTCGTGCATTTCCACAGGCACCACAGGGCAGCTATGCAAGTGCCAAAGACCCCGGGCGCTGGGGTGCCCCACACCGAAGTGCTCACAGGATTCGAAAACAAATGTTTTTTTTCTGGAGCATCTAGTTTGTTGTCCGGTCTAGTAGGTACATGTTCTCACTGATACAAACACAAATCATCGTACAGTGCTGCATTCAACAGCCTTTGAGTTAGGATGCCACCGCAGAGAAACAGGCTGCAATCTATAGATGGCCTGATTTGGAGAATGAATGAAATTTATCCAGCCTTACTCTTCTTTGCACTATTAAGGCATCCACTGTCTTTCCAACCCAAAGAGCATCCCGTATGTACAAATGCACACCTGTAAGATTATCCTCCATTTCAGGTACAGGTGAGGCCTAGGCTGCCTTGTTTTCCTATTGCTTTGAAGGGAAAAGACCTACTACCACCATCATTTTTTTTTTTCCCCCAAGGGTTTATGCATTCCCCTCCAGAAGAGGGTCGACCCAGAAAGCTCTCCCTAACTCGAAGCAGGTTTCTTAGATACAGAACTCCGAAAGCGTCTAAACTGTCTCCTTGGCATTTTTCACTGGAACAGACAACACTCACGTCCACCACTGCACCCAACCTCATTTCATGGACAAGAGCCCCTGGATGAGGTGACAAACCTTAACACACACGCATATACCCCACCCGAAATAAAACCACACAGTGAAAGCCTACAGTATGGTACCATCTCTGCACTGTCACACAGGTGTAAGGCTACACCTAAAACTTACTTTTGTTTCAGCAACTGACACTGAAATGCTGAATGTTTTTCAGTGTTTTCAGGAGGTACAAGGAATTAGAATCCACAGGAATCACAAAAGCAGTCAAGCTTTTTTTTTTTTTTCTTATTTCCTAAAAACAAGGTTTAGTTTCCAAAGGCAACACCTTTACTTTTTTACTTTTTCACAAGAATGAGTTCTACCTTGCCCGTGTAACAAGCCCAAAGATAGCCTCCCTTTCCACAAGACTGGAGGTGTTACTCCTTGAGGAACCTCTGTGTCACAGAGATAGGGCAGGACTAGACATTTTTATCCAAATAGAAATCAGATAAGAGTAATTGCATCACCCAGCCTTTTGGCACCAAACCTTAACAGGGAGTCGAGTTTCTTTTTATTTTTCTCCTCCTTAGAGAAAGAACTTCCACAAAAATCTCAAGAGCTCTCAGATCTCACGTCCTCCTGCAGTAAGCAGTTCGACAACCAGAATTAGTTAACATGGCTGTTCTGCCTAGATTTAGCAGTCTGGATTTAGATTACGCTGTTTACTTACAGCTTATTTGGAGAAGCAGAAGTAAAAACAAGGGTACAAGAAATAGATTGCCATGGCTATTACTGGACATACATCGCCCTGAGCAAACCCTATTTCTCAACCAGCAGCTGTACAAATCACTGCAAAGCTCAACCACACACTTCACTATGCACATACACCCCCCAAAAAAGTTAAAAAAAAATCCCCAGAACTTATTTCTCTACAGGCACAGTTATTAGTCTAATTGTGCTTCATTAAAAAGCTCAGTCTCTAATTCAAGAGGGAAAAAAAAGAGATTACACAACTTCCTCTTCTCCCAGGTTTCCAGCTCCTCTGTGTGCGACCTTCCAAGCCACAGCTCAAGGCAGCCAATTTAACATCAGAACTTGTTACAACCCGAGATAAAATTTCACGTTCTTCTTAAAAAAGGGGGTCATCTCTCTATCCAGCTTCATTCGACTGCTATTTTTTCTTGTTGTCAGTTGAATTAGCAGTTTGATCTGCATTTTCACCTACCTCCAATGTGGTCTTTACTGAGGAAACGCTCTACCTTCTCAATCAGGGTTTTCCTACCAGCCCCACTTGAGTGACACATTATTTCTGTGACCAACTGCACTCCAAAAAGACACCGCCTACTCCCCGATTTCTTGCCACCTCTCCAAAATTAGTGTTATTGAGGAGCTGACAGGAATCAAAACTACTACAGAACTACTCAACCACCTCTGCTTTACTGGAGACTTCACTCATCTGTCACACAAAACAAAATTTCAGGAGCCGAAAACTATCTTCAAAGAGCTATTCCAGACATCTTTTTTAAAAAAAAGCGTTCATTCTCTAGTTAAAAATATTGGCAGCACACTACTTTTTTAGTGAGGCAAGAATATTTAAGGTAGTCACAAACCCCTACCTCTTCTAAGTCAACAAAAATGTAAAAGACCCAAAAAAAATAACGAGTTAGTAAGGCTTATAAAAACATCTTGAGCACATCCTTATAAAAATCATTTCATTTTAAACGTACCAGTACTTGAAAAAACCCACCTTTGCAAGTTGGCCCAGTACTTAATTACCCATGGTGCTAAAATAAAAACGTTGTTTCTAGTATAAATTCCTCTAGCTTCATTTTCTTACTGCATGAGTTTAGTATTCCATGCCTGTTAAATTTAAGTAGCTTGTTACTAAGTAGTTCCTATGTAGGTATTTACTAACTGGAATTAAGTCACTCTTCAACCATCAAGTTAAACACGTTGCGTTCCTACAAAACCTTGCTGTGTGTTTTTTCCAGTACCTCACTCATTCCTACAGCTCTTCCCTGAGCTCTCTCCAGCCCTTTACAGTCTCTCCTGATCTAGAGAGTTTTTCCAGGACTTGTTACACCAATGTAAAGGGGCAAGATACACATACTTCAAACTGCATCACAATCTTTGATCAAACAACTTCTTTTAGCCAAGCACCAACTCTGAATAGCTGCACGTGTGCATCCCAGTAACGGATGGACTTTCGCTCGCATTTTCCTTGCATTTAGGTTGGGGAAACACATTACAGGAACTCTGGTTATTTCCTCACAATTGTGTACCTTCAAATTTGGGTTTGCATAGCTATATTTTCCAAAGCGAGCCAGGCAGTTTTACAACAGTAATTGATTTATACTTCTACCAGTCATCTGTCATCTTCAAGCTGCTTGGATTTTACCTCAAGTAGCCGATGAAGGCATTAATCCATTACCATGGAGTAAGGCCAGGAGCTAGACTGCGAAGCCTCGGTGGTCTTCACTTGCAACTGTGCTGTCAGCCAACATCTCTAATCCCTTCCATTTCTTGTGTTTACCTTGTATTACTCCAGGCTTATGTTTAAATACTGTGAAGATATGGAAGCTCTACCCTTGGGCCAATATCTGGCCCTTCCCAAGAACTGATTTCTCGGGAAGCCATAAATCATCTCCCTGACAGCACCCTGCTTCCTAAAACAAACCAGTCACTATCCATTGTCCCCTATCCCCAGCGTAGATAGCCTCAGGCTCCCCTTACACAGCCCAGTGTCCCGCCGTCTCCAGTCTCTAAAAAGTCCATTTTCTAAAGCCATGAATTGCTAGGAAATGCAAGATTCAAGTTGAGGAACATCTTCTAGTCACAAAGCAAAATTATTTCATTAGCTCTCTACTCTCAGCACTTCTTGGACTTCTTGTCTTGGCTTTGAGGAAGACATCCACAGTGAATTAAGAGAAGCACACAACTTCCAAGTGTGGCTTATGTGGAAGCGACACGTTACCACAACCGTAACTAACCAGGCGAGGCCTCGGTTCACAGGGACGGTGAAAAAGTTACACGTGGTACAAGTTGCATCACAGCCTTTCGGGGCAAGCCACACGCTTTTGTCAAAGTAATTTTTGAGAAGTGAGTGTCCTCCCACACGAGGACAGCCCGAAACTGCTGCAGCCAAATCCACGCAGAGGACGAGGCAGTCACAAGGCTTCTTCCCAGCACGCCCTACAAGCTGATGATGACGTGGCTGAAAGCAACCTGTTTCTGACTGAAGGACATCAAGCATTTTCATAGCAGGGGGGGATCCGACACCCTTTGAGGCTCCAGACTTTCAGCACTTCCAGTTAATGCTTTTAACTTAGTCACATCGAAACCTTGTAATTTTTGGGATGCTGAAAACTTGCATTTCCACTTACTGATAATAAGCACTAAACCATCCTTGCTGGTTATTGCCATAGTGCTCTTCAGTAAACACTGACTTTGGAGGATTTACATGTATTTAAATATTATTATTCTTTCTTCCTCCCTCCTCCTCATCCCCCATCTGGAAAGAATTATTCTGCAAGTCAAATGACAATCACTTGACTCATACAAAACAACATGAAACCAAGACTGTCAGTAGATTTATACCACATCCTTTAGGGGTTTAGTTTAGTTTCACATAGTGAAACATCTAATGGCTTTCATAAATTTCAACAGATAACTTGAAATTAGCCATACCACAAACACAGCAGCGGATACACAGTTTCCAATAACGCCTAACTCATTATTTTTTTTCTATGCTCTGAAGAAAGAAAAACCTCATTATATGAAGAAATAAAAATACGCTATTTTTAAGTATATTTAAGCATTCAGCTATTTTTAGATTTTTTTTCCCCTTCCTAGAACAGCGTCATGCAAAAAACAATAGATAAGAGATTATCTTGTTCTAGAAGACACAGCACACTAGTCATAAAGATACATGGTTGAGATTATTCTAGATGTAAATTTGGAACAATATTAAACTTTAATCTCATTCTATGGTGCTTCATATGCCGTTTCCAAAACAAATAAATGAACCACTGCTGTTGTGTGTCGTCCCCACCACTTTTCGTTTCTTTTTTTTTTTTTTAACTATAATTTTTATTTAAATAAGACACAGGAACTTCTATACCGAAAAAAATACAAAACAAAAGCCACACATTTCCTTGTGTAAAGCAATATTGTGTGATAACTTGAATACTGTTCAGCACAGTGGCTAGAAATAACAGTACAACTATGTACAAAACTTTAAACAATATTTGACAAATTTCTACAGCTGGATGTAGAATACAATTGAGATAAACAACTGCTGGGAAATTTACACGGCAAAGCATTAGCTTTAACACATTTGGTTCAAAACCTTCAAATCTGCTAAGAACAAATGTGCAATTTAATTAATATTTAGTTTCTCGTGGAAAAAAATAAAAAGAGCACGTAATGGCATTGCAAATATTGTACAGAGTTCATCAATGATCTAAAACCCACTCATCATATTCCCTGGTAACCTAACACCAATAACTGAGACTACGATTTCTTATCTGGACATAACCAGAGCATAAAAAGGTCATCATACTGCAATGTTAATCTAGAAAGAAAAATATTAAAAAGGAATCGATACTTACATCACGAGTATTTTCTCCCCTTTATCTTCAGTCTATAAAATACATAGTGTTTTCACCTAGGCCTGAGATTAGTAGGGTTAAAGATGGCTGTTGTGTTTCAAGAAGGTTTTTCACATGAAAAGGGCGAGAGACAGACCTCTCTCGCCTTCTGTGTTTTCTGCAAGGGGAGTCAAAAAGCAGTGACTGTTTTATAGGCTGCAAATTCCACATTGTAAGATCGTACTAACAAAACCTCAGCAATAAAAAGGGAACGATGCTTTATCTCCAAAGAAAGCACATATTTAGGGAGTAGTTATTGGTGGCTCACTCTCACCCCCCTCCAATCTCATCTTCAAAAGAGGAAAAAAACATAATGCAGCAAGTTTAAACGCTCAGTAGCTGCAGGCTACTAATCTCTTCAATTCCTGGAAAAGGTGAACCTTATTCTCTTAGGAGCAGACAGCATAAATGTAGTTCCACTGAGCTGAAAGCAATGGAGCAAGAACATCAAGTTTATTTTGCCTTTGGGGTCCTCTTTGTATCACAGGAAATTATCTCTGAAAGCAACGCTCCTCTTATTCCAGTACAACAGAAGAGCACCACTAACCCGTTCTTGCCGTGTACTATTTTGAGAAAGTGTCCAGCCTGCAAAACCAGGATTATTTTACAAGGATTTGTTTTTTATTCACACTTAAGGAGGGGGGAAAACACACTTTTACACACACAATTTAAGTAACTGAAAGTTATGGGAGAAGCTTTGATTAAGTAACATGAACTTAAAACTATTGTTTTCCCCACCCCTCTTAGAACACCCACTTGCTACTTTTGGACTTTAATCCAAACACAATTACTCACTACATAAATAAAATGCTGCTCATCTAACACTGCTTGACAAAATCTGAAAAGCTATTTCCAACCAGCAAATGAATGAACATTTCCAAAAGAGAAACTAAACATTAATTTGACTTTTAGACGGTAACAGTAGCATTTCACATCCTTAACTGCCAACAAAAACATGAGAGGAAATCCCCATCACCCCCTGTGAAACCTGAAAGAATTTCTGTCCTTGAACAAAAACATTCTTGTCTTTCAAAATCCTCTCACACACAACGTGGAATGTTTCTCATGTATACAGCCTAGTACTGAACACTTTATTTGCAACAGTTTAACAGTCATTAACTGAGCAACACCTGAAACCTTTAAATGCCACATTTTTACATATATTGAAATGACAGTAAATGCAACAGTTGTTTTACTTGTAAGCACATGACAAAGTGATATACATCACAGATTTGCTGGTTCTCCTCATGTTCACCCATGTCCAGGGTCATTGTTCACCTGGATCTGAATGCACTTATTCCAAGAAAGTGGAATGTAATGAGGAAATATTAATGCATAAAATAAGGAAAAGGCAAAAGAGCGATGTTCCCTCTTTAGCTTTGTAGCTGTAAAATATTTTATATCCCAATATGATATACATTCCAAGTTACCTGAGTTTACACTTCGAGAGAAGTACCTGAAGCTAGGCCATAGGGTGGGCACTGTGCAACTGTTGTGGCCATTCTTTTTTTTTTTTTTTTTGCATTGTGTGTATTACAGAAGTTAGAAACATAAACACCTGGATCAATTGTAAACATAATCCTGAAGTACAGTATTTTCCATAGGACACAACACAGCAAGACATTTTCTATTCAGACAGGCAACTTTTTTTTTATATATATATAGAGCTTATTTATACTGTAGAATTTGAAACAGAACACAGGACACAGTACTAATCTGGTCAAACATACTATGAAATGCATAGTCTCCACTTAAAACGCTTAATGATATATGGATTCTGCAGGCATTACTGCTTTCTCACAAAAAATGCTGAATATGAATTCTGTCCCTGCCAAGAACACCGTTGAGATATTTTTTTTCCGAATGCTGCTAAGTATTCCATGTTGTTCTGAAAGGTTGCCACCTCATGCAGATGTATCTGAACTATTAGATCCTTGTTTCAGGGCAGAGGCCTGCTCCACCTTGCTCTAGATTAACACGTAGCTCTGAGGAGAGGAATGGTCTTCAGTCTGAATTTCTTGCAAAAGCGGCTGCTGCTGTTGGGACGGTTGCTGTACTGGGACTTCTGTAGAGTCCATTGTGCTGGTGTCATCTGACAGAGATGAGAAAGAGACCCGGGACGAAAGCTGCTCAACAGTCAGGGTGCTCAAAGCTGTGCTTTGACCAGAGTTTGGAGAGTTCTTCAGCGTCAGGTCTGAAGCGGGAAGGAGGGGGCCCAGAAGTTTTACAGGACAGAAAGCTGATCCGGTTGGGATGAAATTAACCTTGTTTTTGTCAGGGCATGAAAAGAGAGGGGCTGAGACAGGCTGACGAGACCTACAACAAGAAAAAAGATTATATACCTGGGCAACCAAGATGTTTTATATGTCATGAACTTTGTGGTTCTACACGTTGCTAAAATGTGAATGACAAGGAATGGGATTAATTGGACAGAGGGGCAAACATCTTCCATATTGGCAGTCAGCTAACTGATCCACAGCATAAAAAATAGTACTGTCACAAAAATGACTTGATCATCACTGGATAAACATGCAACTTCCAGCAAGCAAAATCTGCAGTACGTATGCACATGAAAAAATGCCGCAGTAATTTAGAATGGCACAAATTCTTCTTTAATAAAAACAATGCAGCAACAACACATTTAGTCATCTTAAATCCCTTTGAGAACCTCCATGAAAGAGACCTCTCCTTTCCCATATTCTGTAATTTGTCTGGAGGCTTCCTCCACAACCCAACATTGCTCCTTCACCATCCAGCAGGCAATGAATGCTGTTAGAGCAAGAAACGTCCCCTCCTTAAATTCTTTCATCCACAGGAGCTAAGCATGCAACCTCCACAGCATGTGCTCAAATACTGTCGGGTCTAGGGGAAAAAGACACCATGTCCGAGAGTTTAATTTTCAAATTCTTGCTCAGCAAAAATATTGACCAAAGTCTATGCCATAAGTATGCTACCATCTACAAACATTTTAGATAGATTTCACTCCATTTAGTACGTTTTATACGTATCAAAACATAACCTGTGCTTGAAACTGATAAAAAACAAGGAGAGTTTTTGTTTTAAGCCACAGACATTTAAAAGGTTAATAAAAAAATATATGTAAAGATGTTTATAAATGCTCAGGAAATCAAATGTACCTTATCTTTTCTGCTTGGAT
Organism: Chroicocephalus ridibundus; assembly: GCF_963924245.1. NCBI lineage: Eukaryota > Metazoa > Chordata > Aves > Charadriiformes > Laridae > Chroicocephalus > Chroicocephalus ridibundus. The sequence continues at coordinate 29,015,635 of NC_086285.1, read as the reverse complement.
TTTTGTTGCCTTTTCTAAATGCACAAAAAGAGTTCAAGCATAAAAGACTCCATTTCCTCTTCAAACCAACATGAACACTTCAACTTCTCTTCTGTACAAACTCTAAGAGTAGTTTGCTCCTGAAAAACTCATCAGCTGGAATAGTTTATTCATCTGCAGTTGAATAGGCTCAGTAAACAGGTTTACTGCTTTGCAGATACCAGCTGATATAAAAGGCATTACTTACGACATTTCCTCAAAGACCTTCACTCGCTCACATCCCTCTGGGGGCTCTCGTTTGAACATGTAGCTGTTGTTTGGTTTGGGAGATGAGGCATACTTGGGCAACGGTGAGCTACTCCCACTGTCTGAAAATTTAAAGCAGTTATATTACTAGAGATTGAGAGTGCTTTTTAATTAAATTCGATTTCCAAACAAGATGCTTTTTTTTTTTTCTTTCTCTCCACAATTTAGCCACTATGCCGGTTTGCTGCTACCACAATGCTTCCTTTATCGCAGGCCATTTCTAACACCCTTGTATAGCACATTTCTTCTGAATAAAAGCTACAGTGCAGCAGTAATCTATCATATAACAACACATAACAGGAGGATATTTTTATCCAGAACACTGCAATCAGAACAAAGCAGAGCTGTGATCCTGGAAACAAATACGTTCTTTATTACGTATTTCAAAAAACATAAATGAACAAGGTAATATGCATAATACATGCAGAAGAATTATGAGTGGTAATGATAATACGCCTTGTCACTGTATAAACACAGTTATTGAAAATGTGTGTATACAGCATGTATCTTATTTTAAAACATAATTCTTCACTGGAATGTTGACCTCATTAGTCTCATGAATAGTTCAGAAGTTGTAAACAAAGTACATTTGTAATACAGGTACTGATACCTCATCATTACGAGGCCCTACCTTATTTGCTTCGCAATTGTGAAGTTGTTTTACTATCCAAAATAAAACCTCATTTCTCTCATTACCACTAACTATATGATGTAAGTATCCGTCATAACTCTAGCTGGCTGTGTATATTTTACAGGCAACCACTAGACATGCTTAGAACTAAAGGTGTGAAGATCTACGACACAAGGCAATAGGCAGGTTTCTTTGTACTTCTTGGAAAATGTAAGAGATGAGACTCCACTCTGGTAATGACAGAAGAACAGTTTGAAAAATCAGGACTATGAAAGGGTTCACTTTAAACACTCATCTTGACAACATGATATTCAGTGCATTAACGAAATAAAGCAGGTACAAAAATAATTACAGAAAATTAGCTCTCTGCAGTGGCTTCTACCTTTTCGAAGAGCAACACCTATCTCAGGCTAGTATTAGTGGCACCCTATTCTTTGCTTGGGCTTACAATTAAAAAAAATGAAATGAGATGGCAAGGTTAAAGAGGATCCCCCAACTTACAAACACACCTCATTTGGAGAGAAATAACTGCTCTTGCTTTAGCTCCTTCTGAGTCTTTCCACCGATGTGGGGTACCTTACCATTTTTAACTCGGATACCTTTGTTTATTCTGCTGTTGTTCACGTGTGCCTTTTCAGCAACAGTGGAAAATCAACCAAAGCTTCAAGCACTACGATCTAGATTCACTGAAGCATATAAGGTTGTCTTTAACAGCTTGGAAATAGTAACTACATAAACATTTGTGTAACCATGACTCAAATACAAAGGCTAATCATTCGAGGTTTTGAAACATCTCTGCTTCCTCTTACAACAAGACACAAATCAACTCAAATGTCACACTTCCCCTTTGGAGATATACTGTGAAAGATATGAGAAAAAAAAAAACACAACAGTTGAAGTGAATCTCAGTAGTGTATTGATTATTCAGATCTCTTCTGCTGTAGAGTGAACACAGAACTTCTATTTAGGGAATTTTAGGTGTCAACTGTATGAATGCAGTAAAAACTTAGAGACAATACAGATATTTGCCAAGCTGGGAGCATGATGGTCCTTGTTGGCATCTTTCCACTGTTGGCCCACACAGCTCATTCCAAACACAGAAATCATTAACAGAACCCAGACAGTTTGTTTCCTCCTTCTAATATTTAAAATAGAAGATCCAAGTTTCTATTTAAAAACTCGGAGACATAAAATGTGCTACTATTCATTCCACCAAATAGTGGAAAACTGTGGCAGTACATCCAAGGAAAGAATCAAACTGAATTCAAAGTTAAGTCAGTTCTTGGAAGATTTAGACTCTTGTCTAGCCAGTTCAGTTTTCAATCAAGTTTTTGGTTTATTTAGCTCTGTCTGGCTGAAGCTTTCTATACAAGACAGCTGTTAAACAAGTAAAAAAAAAAAGTATCGTATAATTTAACTGTTCTGTTTCTCTCTTTACCCTCCCTGCTTTTAAAGCTCATTAAGTTGTTAGCTTTTCATTTTGACCAAACACACCCCACACTACTACTTAAAAAAATACATGTGGTTATTAGGAGGCTCACACGTACGAGCTTGGTGTTGGTCCTACACATACAGCCGCAGTGTGAGAATGGAAGGGTACTGGGAAAACAGGCCACGAGTTAAAGTAGTAAGAGGTGGAATTTACAGCTTAAGCCAGTTTCCACTTGTGTTTCCTGTAAGTTCCTAAGTGCTAAACTGTCACATTATTAATCCTTAATGACACTGCAAGTGTGTATTCTCAAACTGAGCTATTTACACTTCTTTTTTTTTTACTTTCTCAGAGGCTGCAGTGCATGAGCCTTCATGTCAAAGGACACGTCTGCATCTTCCACGCTTCCACCAGTAGGGTGTGCTCTGCTGGCATATTTCGACCAACTAATCAAATTTCATTAAGATGACAATGATTGAAGATTAAGAGATGTAACCTTTAAAGTGAGTTTTGTTACCATAAGCACATAGCAGACAATATGGAGACTTATTACACAGAATTTCTAAACATAAATACTCAAAATGTATATATTCTGTTATCTAGAAAATGTTTAAGATCGTAATTGAACACTAAAAATACTACTTTAACCAGAAGACTTAATACCACAAATTTTAGCTTGCGTATATTACAGCAACAAAAGAGGCAAACTAAAAAAGAATCTGTAAAACAAGTTTTTGAGTGACAAAACTTAAAGGCAACGAGAAACATCGCCAGTGAGCTTTGAGATTCATTTTGATAGGTTCAAAAATACTTTTGTTTCTTCAGACTATCCAAAGATTTCAGATACAATTTTCATTTTAAAAACTATGAATCAGATGCTCAGAAGTTAAAAAGTATCTTCAGTTCATCTTATGAACACATTCCTTGTAACAGCCTGCTAGCAACAACAGGAATACACAATGCTACACAAAAGCACCTAAATCAAAACCCCTGAAAAACAGGTTATGCTATCTATTTTTGTACAGTAAAAAAACCCCAAATTTTATCTGCTTATACCTTAGGATGCCTTTGAGCTTCACCTCCATCACAGCTACTAAGTATGCTATGTAGCACTCTGAATTATAGTCTCATGGACCAGAGCATCATAAAACAGATCTAGTGAAACCGGTAGCTTTATAACACAGAAAGGCAGTAACTTACCTTGCAACAGACTGATATTTGAAAACAAAATCATAAAGCCAGGTGCCACTAAAACACCTTTTCTCCCACCCTTCCTTCTCTGCTCCAATAAATGCCATTTAGTATCACTGCTCCATTCGGATGAGTATCGTGGGCCTTTTCTGAAATTTAGCTTGCGCTTTCTTTTGAAAAATTCAATAGATTTAGCAGCTTCTTGCAGAAATGTAAACCAAACAGCTGATACAGTCCAAAGAGCAGCTGTGAGGGCCTCAGGCCAAGGCACAGCTTTGCACAAGAAATAAAAGATGCTTTAGAAATGTAAAGCAGTGCTGTGTCTGTACAGAGCCCTGGCTCCTCTCACTGCTCATGTCTCTCAGTCAGGCTACTAACCTTCCTTTCCTATTCAGCAACACAGTCAGGAGCATTCATAGAGCAGATAATTATATTTTTTAATGGTAAAGCCAAGTTATTCCCATAGAGAGCGAAATAAAACCTCAACTTCAGAAAAGTAACAGGAAAATATCTTGCGTTTAAAATGTCTACATTTGGTTATACATATATGCAGTTTTCAAAACTTAACAGGCCTCACAGCAAACTCACGACAGTGTTATTCTAGCATCAGAAAAACCTTTAAAATGAAGGTGCAAAAAACTTTGTGAGTTTTCTTTTACAAAGCAGTTAACATCCACAACAAATGTTAATAAACTGTCTCTCAAAACTTGCTATGCCCTATAATTTCTACCTATATCCTTCATTTATCTATAATTGAACTACTTTGAAGATAACATTTTTATTCAGAACAACTGAATAAGATCCCTGCGGGATCTTAATGATCTGAGAGTAAAAGCCGCCTTTCTGACTAAATTTTTACAACCTCTGAACAAATTACTTTCTCTTGGAAAACACTATGTATTTTTCTGGTTTCTATCTTGTGCTTAAAGAACAAAGTTGTGATGAGCAGTTCAAGCTTTTATCTCTCATAAGCACAGTATTAAGTACCTTAAACTAATTTTAAAATGCAATTGCATTAACTTTACAAAGCTAGGTGTTTATCACCATCACCTGTATGCTACTACTACAGCAGACTTTTGATACAAACCTATCACTAAAGCCGATCTTAAAATCCAAATCAACAAATAAGTATCTACTCATTGTGAACTTCAGCAATAAATTTTACTCCAATTAGCTGTTAAAAAAAAACCCAAGACAGGAGATAAAAACCCTTGAAAAGCATTAAGGAGGTTAGATGCATTATATCAAACTGTCTTCACTCACTATTGCCAATAAAGTACCACTGAAAATTCCAATTATTGTGATAACCAAGTACTAACTACAAAAGGAATGATTCATTTCCTCGCTTTTAAACTTACATTTGTTATCAGGACATATATGCACAAATTTACCTGTCAAGAGGTTTCCTTGTGTGCTAACACTTTAGAGGCTGTCTCTATAGTGATTCAGTCTTGACAACACATTACAATTCACATGCATACTATAAGTAAGAGAAGGGGGGGAAGGTAATATCTTTGTTATTTTTGGAGCATGGCCAACTATCACGTTGAGCTAAGACTTTTACTTTGATGTGGTTAACTTACACACGTGCACATACTCACCCCCAATTCAGGATTCAGGCAGGTGGATTTATTTCCCACTACTTCTTTTTATATCCAAGATGGGAAAGCAATACTTTTCAGAAACGAAGAAAAGCTAGTATTTCTCCTGCTGCCTTATTATCCTGCCTCCATCTTATTCCCAAATTACTTTAAGAATTATTAAACAGAGAATATTCACAGAAAAAGCTTAACTTTACTTATAACCTCAAAATCCTGCTATCTTGAGATCATTAGTAAATCTACCCTAAATGTTAAAAGTTTTCATTTCCTCTGTGAAACTTACTACTCCTACTGGCATGTTTTACCCAAACCCTGCACCTCTCCAAACTGAAATCCATATTTCCAGCTAGCTGACCAGAAGCCCAAGAACAATTACATTAGTAAACAGTTGTCCAAAAACATCAGTCCTTTTACACAGGTGCCTATATTTTCATACTACATGTTCAATCAGTAACTCTTAATTACTGAAACTCCAGTCTACTCCCTCTATAAAACCAAACAACATTTTACAGACTTTGAAAAAAAAATGCAGGATATTGACATATAAACACATAAATTATAAAGAAATTTTGGGTTGTTATGCAACATACACAGACAAGTAATTACCCTCCATCAGATTGTTCAGACTCTATCTGAGCTCCTCACCCAACAGCTTCAAGTGGAATATGAGAGTTCAGAAACAGAGTATTTTTAAAAGCAGTCCAAAACTTCATCATCACCATTTTGATCAGCAAGTAACTCACTCATGATGGATATATAATCTACCACAAACCTTCTTGAAACGTTTTTTAAAACATAAGCATGTTAGAGTCTGAATTCTTCACATTAGAATCTTCACAAATAGTTAAGACTGTTTGCTGTGCTCCTCTGACGTATTTATGGAAGATGTTTGTGAAGTTTCACAAACAAGAGGGAAAAAGATATGTAAACAAACAAAACCAATTTTAAGATAAATCCTCAATCCCTCCACAACCATCAAACAAAAACAAAAACTGATGAAATGAGTAAAATGAAGGTAGTTGTAAAAGCAGGACATCACATGCCTCCCATAGGTAAAGGCGGGCCATTCTACTCTCACCTTTATCACGGTCATAGAGTAAATCTTCTGTTGAGCAAGGACTCCCATCCTGAGATTCAGGAGGGCAAAAGGGAGAGACACATGGTGAATGACTGCTGCAGCTGCTGCTGCGCTCCTGGACAGACGGAGTCTGAGTGTCAATGCTTCGTGTACTACTACTACGATAGTGAGCAGGTAATGGGGCCCTTCGACCATCAGGGATGTCCAAAGGCTGCAAAGAGAAACAAGCAATTCAGGTTACAGAGAAAAGATCAACCTCCTAAGCAATGTCAGCCTATAGCGCTCATAACTGAAGTAATGAGGCAAGGCCTCAAGAACAGCAAACAAGCCTTTTTTGAAAGAAAAAGTTTTACACAAACAAATAGATCTCTCATTATATACTTAGTAATACAATTTTCAATAACGGTCACTGTTATTATGAAAGAAAAACAAGTACCGTGACAGAGATCACAGTTAAAGTAGAAAATGTCAAACACAATGACATACTATTGCCATAACAACCAACTGAATTACTATTATAAATAAAAGCATCCAAGTTTTGCTTGTAAATCATAATTCTCTAGCACACCTCTACGTTCCATCCTTCACTTCCATAGGTGATCTCTGACAAAATGGCAACTAAGCAGATGGCGCACGGGCTTACACAAGGTTCACGAGCTTTATCTTGAACCAAAGCTAGTAAGCACTGCCTGCTCATATCAGCCGAGCTAGCGCTGGCCAGAGCGATCTTGCCTCCCATTCTACAATACACTGCGTAGACATGTTCACAGTAGTAGACTGGCACGCTCTACTTACTTGTCCTTCCCAGTGGAAAATTAGTTTTATCATAAAGACAGTGCTGCTTTAAATGTAAGAAATCAAACAGGAATTATAGGTTTGCTTAAAAGTGAAGGGGAAAAAATGCCTGCAAGATTTAAATATAATTTTTATCCTCACATCAGTGAGGATTGTATTCAAGCCTTAGAGAACAGCTTAAACGTTCTAGCTACAAAAAAAATTAATGCCTTTTTCCTTCTCACTTCCAGTGAACATTTTTATTTTATTGCTTTTCTCCTCCTCATATATTACAAAACTGTAACAGCTTGTTCCAGACCCTAAAATTCAACCCAACAGTCTTCATGAGGACATGAAACCTAGTGGCCGAGTATCACATTCTCCCCTTTTCAGCAATAGTCTATCCAGAAAACCACCACATAGTAGACAAAGAGGGAGACGTAGCAGAGTGTGAAGATCCTTTTCTTCTTATGAGCCCTCCAGTTAATACTATTTCACATTTCAATTAAGAGCAAAGAAACACTATAAAGGGAACGTTACAGTTGCTACATCAAATGCCAAAAAAGTTTGGACACAGCTGCGTGGTCTGTTCCAACAGCTCAGTTCACATTGCATATGCGTTACAACATGACTACGCGTTGCTATTCCCATCACCCCAAACAGGCCATGACTCATTCAATGCACAAGACAGACCTGACGCACTGTATCACTTGTTACACCGACAGAAGAGAGGCAGAAAACAAGACTCAAGCTGTAGAAAGAAAACAGTCTCATAATTAACGTAACCAAGAAAATAACTGCCATGCAGAACAGTGTTTTTATTTCCGTCTCTGCCACAAAAATTCTATGAGATGCCAGGAACCAACCTCTCTCTTTTCTGGATGCCCAGCCTACATAGAATTGATTTGCAAAAGTCTTCAACATTCACAGATGGAGAAGGAGACTATGGGAGCTACACTTCAAACTCCTAAAATGGCATACAGTATCCTGAGTTACCTGAAGAATCACATTATAGAAACCTGATGGATTTGTGTTTCTCCATCCATGAAGTGTAGGTAATATCGTCTTTCTTCTCACACAGGTGTGATAAAAAGAGAACTAAATTTCAGACACTCTCTTATTACATAGAAGCAAAAACCCAGGAACAAATTCAGATTTCTAACTTCAAAGCAAGGTTTAATAGTGAGCATTAGGACACAGATCTAATGAGAAGAAAACAAAAACACTGAACAGCTGCTCATTAAGTGCATATATTACGCTCTACGTTAACAGGTAAAGCAAGGATTCCAGGGAGGGGAAAAAAACAGTAAGTGAACACATAATTAAAGACTTCAGGATAACACAGATGTTCTTCCACACCTGGAGGAACAATGCAGTCTTATGTAGTCAGGAAGTATATCCCAAATCACAGATTTCAACCTCCACTGAATTAAAATTTGAGGTACAAAAAGTTATCCATATTTTTAGACATGCCACTAAATATACACACAAGTAGAAAAAGCTAAATATTTATCACTCTTCCCAAGTGAAATAACTTTTAAGGCATAGAAAATGCCAGCAAATATTTCAGATCACTGTGCTTCTGTATTTATCTTTCCCTTAATATTGAATCCAAGTTTTGACAAATGCAAAAAACTTCATGAAAATATCAACTAAAAGTACTCTGCTTTTTTAGAACTTTATGTATTAAACATGATCAACATAAAAAATACTTTAGAAGCTACTTTCCGTGAGTCATGCCTAAACTATTCTAAAAACTGAAGTCCTTGCAACCTTTGAACATAAGAAAAAGGGTAACTAATTTGGTACAGCTGCTATTAGTTTTCATAACACTCAATGCATGGAAAACGACTAGAAATGACTGCATTCTACATACTGGTGGTTTGTTTGTGTGGGTTTTTTTGCAAGAGTGTCCAGTCACGTACTAACCTTATGCCAAATGCATTCTGACAGGACACCTGCCAATCCCTGTAGGAGACCGTGTTCTTGGACATAGTTACATACTACCCTCATCTCCCTGCAAAGGTATGGAAGTGCTCAATTTGACAACAGCATGCATTTCTCAATACGCTGTTAAAATTCACTTTGTTTTCAGTATCGCTCTTTTCGCTGGAAAAAAACAAGAACGCCCTGTTTAGTAGCAACAGAAATGCTACTAAGATATACCAATGGGAGCCTTAAAAATAATCTGTTCTTCCTAAGCTTTACGTCTGTCTGGGAGGCAAATTCTTGAGAGCAAAGCATTCGATGATTTCATTTAAAAACAGTTCTCTAGACTAGAAGACAAAGGCAGATGTAGTAAAGTGCTTCTTCCATCTAGCATCAATGAAGTCACCAATGCATTAGATAAGGTGCAAGTGCAAAAAAAACCATAATGTATCCTGGGAAGGAGCACTTGGGGAAAAAAAAAAAAAAAAAGGCTTTTCAGATGAAGGATATGAAGATGTAAGTCATGATCCTCTGCATCTCTGCAAATTAGAAAAACAGTCCTTTTATTACAGGATTAAGTTTTCTGATAGGTACATAAAACCTCCTTGCTATCTACTTCCAGATGCATTAGAAATCAAACAAGAAACTCATTAATCATTTTACTTAAGTGTGTGATAGTCCACCAAAATGACTTCATTTCTAATTACTTATGTATATTTGAAAGACAGTTCCCGTAATACTTTTTTTCCTAATAGGAGACCTATGAGCGTGTCCCTGCCCAGCTGCGGGGCACTTTCCATTATTTTTGCAGTGTAGTCTGTAAGAGGCAACCTCTTACCCGCCACTCCCTACAATAACTTCATCATCTTGGTGTACCAAAGTCTCCAACATTTGTGTTGTGGAGTCACAACGGGACAAAGCACAAAAGCCCGTCACAACTTCACAAAAAGCTGATTCCTTACAAGTTATGGTGGGAACAAAGGCACACTATCTTAATTTCCTGGAAAGTTAAGTCAACGAGTTATAAAAAAGGAAGAAAAATGTATCTAGGATCTTTGAATACACGCATTAGAAAATTAATTAAAGTTTATTAATAAATCTGAGGAGAAAGAGGCGATTAAGAAGTGACTCAACGAAGCCAACTTTATCTTGGTTTTATGAAAGAAAAAAAGAGAACACCTTCAGCTAGCTAAGCAAGATGAATGATCTGAAAAAATACACACATACACTGCTGAACTGAAAAGAATGAAATATTTGGAATGTTTTAACCACTTACAATGCAATACCTCTAAACTTTATGGTCAATTAGATTATTAAACAGTAATGACATAGTAACATTACTGTACCATCAACTACCTTTGTGAAACAAAAATAACAAGGCAAATGTCTACAATAATTATTTTTACTTTTATAAGTAATTGTACTTCTAGAAGTACAATTTCTATTATCATGAAAATATTATCAAAAAAAGCCAATGAAGAGCGTTTCAAAGAACTAACAGAACTAAGTCAGCGTGAGATAAGACAGAAGACATATTCCAAAACAATTTATACATTTTTTAAGAAGTAGGATTACAAAAATTCGAGTGTGCAAGAGGGGAAAAAAGAAAGTATGTAACATCATACCCTAAAAAAACCTAAAAAACAAGTCTAAAAAGTAAATTAAATTGATTTATGTATCTGAAGACTAAGCAATGAAGTGTGAAACTGGGAGGAAAGTTTCACTGGTTACCCATTTTAACTGGGACCTAAATTTAAAAAGTAATTCAAGTAACATCCATAAAATTATCCATAAAACTGCCTTAACCTTAAGCTTATTTTTGTCCTATATATGACCTAGTCTGATTTCAATATATGAACCAAGATACAGTTTGTTAAAAAAAATAAAAACCACAAGTTTATACTGAAGAGATGAGACACTAGTAGAAAAAAATTCAAGAACACTAGACTAAAATTTTAAAAGTCAACAGAACTAAAATGCATTTTATTTTGCTTGGGACAGCCCAAACGTGGTTATCAAAATGAAATGGATGAAATCAGAAAGCTACTAATGTAGTACCTAAATTTGGGAAAAAATAAAAATGAAAAATTGGGTAGTGAGCTGCACCTAAAATAAAGGTAATATGCCTTCTCAGTGTTTTTAGCTGGTTGTATGTTACTCCCTAAATGCTTCCTGGCAAGTACACATTCACAATAGGGCACAAAGTGTTTTATGCAGCTGGATAGATCGACTTATATGAAAATTAAGGTTTGAACATGAAGTAAACATGGAAACAGGTTAAGAGAAATGAGCTGAAAATCTAGATGGCACACCAATCTTACAAGCAAGTCTACAGAATAATTTATCCTTCACACATCACCCAAAGCAACCAAATACTTTTGATTGCTATTTTAAAACACTTTCTAAAAATACATAAAGTTACAGCTAGAAAGAATGGCAGAAAATCGAAAGAAAAACAAATTGTTTCACTAGCAGTGAAACTAATGAAGTTTGGTTTCCTACAGTTTATCTTTTGTTCAGTAATTCCTAACCTTTAACCCAGCTGCCCCAACTCCCCCAGGCTAAAAAGCAAGACTGTTGTATTAGGAGAAAGTTCACCAGCAGTAAGACTGAGTAAATGACTCTTATTATGATCTTCCATAAGTAAGATATGAGATCTAGTAAGCTCAAAGACAGTGCTAGGAGTCCCACTATAGGTCTCAAGAGACCAGACTTTACAGAAATTAACAGTTCCACAGCTGCCCGTAAAGATGGACTTGACTTCAAGGGCAATGTCTAACTTAAGACTCTCTTTTGTGTCTGAAGACTCTCTCCCCAGCTGGATGTTTGGAGGAAGGGTTCACTACTGCCTTGGTTGCACAAACTGCTGAGCACCTCTGGCCCCAATCCAACAATGCACTTAAGTATGTGCTTAACTGTTTTGCTGGATCAGAGCCAGTACATTCAGTAACTTACGCAGACTGAGTTCTGCATCCCAAGTAATAAGCTGTTAAAGCCCAAGGACAACATTTATGAAGATGATTTGTCTGATAAATAAATGAAATGTCCTCTAACCATAGGAGATTAAAACGCTAGCCATAGCAAGATCACTGGTGGCACTATAATACATGCCTTTTTATATTCTCTTTGGAGATGATGCAACAAGGTTTCTGTTTCAGTTTGCGTGTTTGTTTTTTTCTTTTTCCCCTGTTACAACACACCCCCTACTTCTAAAGGGATGAGACAGCCTTAGGAAAGCAAACTTATCAGAAAACATCTACTACTACAGTATTTCATTCTTAAGACTGCTTTGTCCACACAACTAAGTCTCTGGAGAAGCCAAGATTATTCCAAAGCTTTTTAAGTTTACTAACGAAATGAAGAACTACAAATACCAGGTTTTGGAATCTTAAACCTCTGATTAAAGTTTTATTAGCCTGACTTGTACACTGAATTGCTATTACATGACCATTCACAAGAACAGAACCTATGTCTTAGAGAAGATTAGAAAAAACAGCAGAGTAGTTTATCCCACAGCAGAAAAATTTCATTGGGTATTTAGGAAACGGTGGCTGTAAACCAAGTATTTCACATTTTAAGCGTCATCTAAGCAGTCCAGTGCTCCTCAATGACAATTCCAATACTTCAGTTCCCCCACATAAACAAAGCTGCCCCGTTCAGCATTTCCCATACGGAGATCTCCCATGACAGATCACAGTGGTTTCATGGAGCTAAAATGAGTCACATTTGGTCTACGGAAGAAAAGCATTAAAACCAAAAAGCAGAACACGGCACGGGAAACTTAAGTCTTGCCTAAGAAAAAGAATGCAAAATGGAGCAAATAAATTAATCTCCTCTAACCTCTAATTACTTACTACTGTAGCCTGAAGTATCTAAACTTTCAAGTTCTCAACAGAAAGGGCATTCTAAACAAAGTATGTTTAGCCAGAAGCCCTTTGAAAAAAACAAACAAAACCCCAAAAAACAACCACTACCCTAAAACACTTAAATAAAATTTTCAAACAAACAGATCTTTGAAGAAAACCATTTGTAATTTCAGCCACATGGAGGGTTTGTCACAGGGTTTCCCATGTGTTTATAGATTACGAAGAAAAAACAACCATAAACACATTAATATAAGCTTACCTTGGATACTTCTTCTTTTCCACTGTTTTCCTTAATGAATACTTTTTCCAGTTCGGGGCTTATTCCTTCTACGTTACACGGCACACGTGAAACAGTTGATTTTGGCACTGAAATGTTTGACAGTGGCATAGGGACTGATCTGGAAATAGAAGCCTAGAAAGTAGAGAGCAACATGATTTGAAGTTGGAAAATGGAATAAAGACAAAAGTTGGAAACCAGTACTAGAAAAACTAAAAAGTAAGAAGCTGTGTATTAATTTTGTCATCTAGAAGACCATCTTTACTTGTCAAATTTAAATAAAAAGAAATGCTTGCATAAATCAAAAGCCACTAGAATCACCTCTACTTAACTCAAAGAAGTGTTCTATAATAGAATAGAACTATTCTATAGTAGCATAAAAACATTCTACTACTTCACTTATCAGTAAGTAGGCAGGTACATGTACGTTCCAGATGTATAGGTTATGGAATACGTAGTAGGGGGGTGGGGAGCACGCAGGGTGCTGATGCTGATGGTTTAACTGGGATCCAAAAGGCATTTCCCAACATTCCTAAAGCTTAACCACTCAACTGAAATATTCACTTAATGCACTTTTATTGTCTTTGGTTTGCTTTATTGACTGAAAAATAAAGCGTTCATTCTGAACTTTTAGTTTCATTAGCTTATAGCTTTTCAGAACTTTATGTCAAAGGTCTTAAAAGAAATCATTTGGAGTTTAAGAATCAAGTATGTAAATAAATACAAGTATTGTTTTGAGAAAAATCTGTTGGAGTGGAGCTCTGTTACCAACAGGAACCATCCACAAGAGTGCACATGCGTCTTGTGCAGTCAACCTCCAAAGCTTTACCTTGGCAGCGTCTACACAGCATAGATGCACCTACGCTGACAGCCATGAACAGAGTTCACTTCCCAGCATACGTTCTCCTCTTGTTAACAGAATCACAGGATGCTTAAGACAAAATTTAAACTTGTTTTTTTTGAGTTCTTGCCAAATGAACTTTGCACAATGTGCAGCCCCAAGGGGGCTTGTCACTTGCGTGGAGGCATTCTCTGACTCTGACAAAACACGCTGCCTGCAGGATGGCTTCCCACAATGATGCCAGAACTGAAAACTCCACCGGCCTCATCAGAGAACACCTCCTTGAGAAATTAAAATGTTGCATGAGCCATGACAAAGTGAGCTCCAGGTACTAAATAAGGGACTTTCAAAGCATATGTCTTAGGTGGATTACAGCCTGTGTCAAAGACTTTTTACTGTGTCTATAACGAGTGGCACAGATATCTGCAACAGCTTACTTTGAGACGGAAAGCAAAACCCTTTTCTATAACAAAATGTAGTGGGATCCTTTGTTAGAGAAGCATAAAAGTTTCAGGAAGAATGTGTTGTCATCACAAGATTAGTTTTTAACCATGAGTTTTTATCCAAGCAGAAGAAGGAACACAAAGGCTCAGCCATCACGGCTCAACCTCTTCTTTCTAAAACACTAGCTGTTTAAAAAGGCAGTCAGGAAATACAACAACAGAAGCAACATTTCGGGAGTTCAAATAGTGGCCTATTAGTAACATGGGGTCCAAGTTAAGCATCCACTGTAGGTGAAATTTAATCAGGACTGAAATGTCTGCACTGTCAAATGAGACAAGATTAACTGCTTTCTACAAGTGGCTTAAGGTTCACAAAGTCATTCGCTGAACCTTGCCTGTGCTTTGGAACTCCTAATTGGGTTTCAATTGCGCTGTCAGTTTGTAATGGCTCGAACAGACACTGCATGGGGCATCCTCCACTGCACCCAGCTGAGAATGGTTTGTGGTCAGGTAATTTGGCCAGGTAATTGTCCAAAGCTATTCTTCATGTGTGTTAGCATCTTTATAATAGGACAAATATAGATATACTCAGAGCACAGGCAAATTTTTATAACTTTGTGAAACATGAAAATGACTTGAAAACAAAAATTGCCTTAGCCAGACTAGTGTTAAAATGATGAGCTGTAAAATTTGCCTAAACTCACACATCACTTTGAAATAAAAGGTAAGCAGTAAGATAACAGAAAACAGAAGATGTCAGACTAGGAGCCTGAGCTTAACCTCTCAGATATCAAATGGATATCAAATCCATAGACTGGTGGATGGAGATAAGTACTGTCATCACAATGCCCATTGATATAGAACGTAAGAACAGTCATCAACATAATACAGACATATGATTTTGCATCCTAAAGATTATGTCTGATTGAGGTTTTACAATAACTCGTAGTGTCTGGAACAAGCACAGGCTGGTGAGGACAGCAATTTTTCCATTTAATGTAATGGAAACGCTCAAAATATATGGTAACAATTGTCCTGTAACATAGCGACTGCAACCACAAACTCTCATGCTATAAGACAGAATCCTGTATTGACAATGATTCTGGACTAGCATACCAATCAACAGGTATGTCCTAGACAAAACCATGAAGAAAAAGTCTTTTATCCTGTAGTGTGAGAGGTCCTCTAGTCACCAGGGATGGGGTACTGTGGCAAGCATCATCTTGATTTGAGTTTAAATTCAAGGTGAATTATCATTTTCTTTTTAGAAAGTAAACACCACAATACTGTTTCCCTTGATGTCATGTGGAAATTGCCTCTCTGGCCAGGAACTGACCAATAAGCAAAGTATCAGAAAGATTCCTAAAATGGAAGAAGGAAATGAGATTTTTCTGGAATCTCTGGTGATACAATGTTGCTGTCTTTTACTGATGAATACACAGTAAGGTGAATTACACATCTATTTGTAACAAGCCAGTTAGTGTTCTGCTTGCTGCTCAAAGACTGATCAATTGTTGGGCTGACAATCCAGACTCCTTATCCTTGGTCCTTTCTTTTTCTTTATTTTCTACTTTTATTTTTTTTAACCAGCTCAGATGAAACTGGGCTGTGAAACTGACAAGTAAATACCTTCCAGAGAAGCAGAGACTTTTGAAAGCGCACCATACAAATTAGTCTTGGAAGCAAGTATGTATTCCTGGAAACGCAGTCTTATCTGGCCATGCTCAGAATTTCTCCAGCATCTTAATGTGTTTTAGTTGCTATCCTGATGCAAGCCTTCTTTGTTTTATTATATGATGACTATCAGACAAATTGCAGTGAAGACGCAACAGTATCAGGTTGTTAAGCATTTCAGTATACCACATAAGAAAACAAACAGAAGAAAGATGGGAAGAAACAGCAGGCTATTCGCCAAACCCTGATAAGGTAGGAGGCTGTTAATACGAGTAACTATCTACTTACCTGAGTCTGACTGATTGCTATATGGTTGCCATGGAGAGGTGACTGACGTTCTTTCTCTTTACTGTGACGACTACTCTGCTTACTGCGCTGAAGCTGCTGCCTCAGTTTGGCAATCTGCTGGAAAGAAGTTCAGGTGAAGCGATAATGAGTTATCAAAAGGCAAACTGCTCAAATCTTCCCATATAAACCGAATCACATACATCCGAAGTCCTTTTTCAAGGATTTTACAAGCATACGGGACTGCCTTCCCTTGAAGCATGAGCATTAAGGTTTCTTTCTGCTTATTAGCTTCTTTCTCCAAAGTATCTGCCCTATTTGCCAACCTGAATATGACAGCAGGTTCAGTTTAATTACTAAACTTTCTCACTTACAAACAAGCAGCTGTAATAACTGATGCAAACAAAAGTAGTCATAATGACAGTTTGTAGCCATTTCTGGCCTATAACTGGTTTAAACTGGAGACTATGAAGCCTACAGTTTAATTGGTTTGATCTTAAACCGAACCAAAGTTTTCCAATGATAATTCATCATAAAAGCAAAGACCCTTCACAAACAACTGGCAATCAATATGCATTGCTCATCTTGGAGAACTTATTTAATACATCTAATAGCATTTCCCTGCAGGCTAAATTATCACAGATTCCTTCAGGCAGACAGAATTATCTTTTCTGCTGTCTGCTGCAAAGATGTCTAATCAAAAGTTACATATTTTAAAGGTCAAACGCAACTAAAGCCATTATCCATTTGACTTGCTCCTTAACAGAAACCAAAGAATTTCATTTGGGGATTCCTCCACTTATTTACTCCTCCCGGATAATTTCTACATGAGAGAGAGTATTTATCTCTACAAGCATTGTCTCAGAAGTTTAGACTATGTGCAAATTCACACAACAGGTACAGACACTTCATTAAGACTGGGTAATTTTTTCCTTTGGGTTCAAGTCCCACTGTTGCTCATGCTCAGTACACTGGCATATAAGGCAAAGCATGCATGGCCCCATTTAATTTTTAACTCAGCTAGAGATACAATTTTTAAAAACCTGAAGGGCAAGTAAGGAGAATCGAATGCACATGGAATTCACATTTCAAAGAACTTCATCAGATGGAAAGCAACCTCTCTTTCTGAGTGACAGCTTACAAGTACACACACTCTGTGGTTAACTCCAAGTAGTTAAATATATCACTTGTGCTCTTGCAAAGCAACCCTGTGGTACAGAATCACTTCACATCACTCTTCACAGTGTCAGAGACAACGGTGCTTGGTGAAGAGGTTTGGATGGAGTTTTGCTCCAGGCTGTGGACTTTTCTTTGTGACGTTTCTGGTATCACTCACAAAAGAAGGATCAACCTTTAAGGCTTCGTATCAAGTCTTACCACAGCTCGTTACCCATATTCAGAGAACTGCTACTCAGAAATGGATGAATACTTTGATCTTTCAACAACAAGACAAACAGTTCAGATTTCTGAAACGGTCTGTGTGCAGAATACATCAAGGAAGACACCGCCCTAATACGACTGAGTTTCTAACACAGACGAGCTAGATTTAGAGAACTGTGAGACTAATCTCTTCATGAAAGGTGCAACTCAGGCACCATGTTGGGAGAAACTCTAAAAGAGTCTGAAGAGATACTTCATCTCTGGAGAAAAAAAAAAAAAAAAAAAAAAAAAAAAAAAAGAAATTGTCCAGAACTTCCCCATCCTCCCTTTGGGAGTAGTGGCAAGCAGGTAAGCAGTCTGGTAAGTATAAACACATTTACAAAGATTTATGTCTTACACCAGCATGTTGGAGAATGGGGAGAACAGGGAAATAACCTTCACCTTTCCCTTTAAAAACACAAAAACAGAAGATAAAAACAACGCCCAGATCAGAAGATAGCTGTGGACTGAGATGGCTGACTACAAGAATAATCAGAAAGCAGGGAGCGTGATGTACTCTCATGTGACTATATGGGAGGGGAACACAATGCCTATATCTGTGCACATTTCAAAAAAATTAAGAGTTTTCAGCCTTTCCTCTTCCACTGACTGTTCCGTACAATATTGTTGATGTATCTTGACATACTTCTCTTGACATACTTTAAGATTATTTATTAAAAAAAAAAAAAGCCAACAAGAAAACCCAAGAAAACACAAAGATCAGTACATCATAAGAGTAATAAACCTATATCAGGTTATTCAGGACACAAACTTGCAGTTCAGCCTTGATGTTTTACTGTCATACAGCCGACTGTAAGATGCCCATCAAAGATTATTAAACGAATAAGAAGTTAGGAAACAACTCTATAAATATATTTTTTGCTTGCTGAATGTTTTTACAGCTAGAAGTGTACTTGAAATAAATATGAATCTTGTCTATAACACTTGTAATATGCATGCAGTAATATAACTAATGGCACAAACCTGAGAAATAAGCAAATTAGGTTGGTTCTTTACAACACTGGAATAATCTGAGTATCCTGATCATTTTTCATTTGAAGAGACCTAGATGCAGACTATAATACACAGGAACATGTCACATCTCACCATTCCTGTCCAAATGCTCATTAATAATAACCAGCTAATAGGCTGTATTTCTACAAATCAGGCTACACAACACAGTAACTTCCTATTGCTGAATGAGCCAAACTCCTTATTAATGAGAGTGAGCTCTAACTCTTTCATGAACCACTTGTTAACAAACAAGTTAAACAGTAGGTCAAAGAGTAAAACAGGCATTAGAAATTCACCCTAAACCTTTGAATACAATCTTTCGATTGGTATATGAAAGCACATAAAAAATGTAAGCTCTCATATTCAATTCTCTTTTATTCCAAAGTCCTTTTCAAGTACTCTGTTAGAGCAAAAGGGACATTCCAGTGGGGGGTTGCTGGTGTCAGTGTAACAGATACAGCATAAAGAGGTGCTTAAGGGAAGTGAAAAATCAGCTGTCTGAAATATGTCTTTAAAAACCTATACAAAGGGAAAACTATTTATTTTAAGTCCAGAGGTTTTCCAGTTCTGGGTAAAATCCAGTTCAGGGTAAGCTGTAACTAAAACTGTCCCTATTCAACTTCAACAGAATTTCAAACTAACTATTCAGGTTAAAAGGGGAAAAAATACCAGTGGTTCAAACCACTACTTGGTTTGTGTCCAGTACAAAGACTCTGATAGCAATCTTTATCTCCCAGTCAAGATGTGTATCTATTAACATTATAGCAGTCTGGCATTAACTTACAACAAGTTATATTCAAGACTTCATAAAAAAAAAAGCAGTAGCTCCCTTCAGAATAAAATAAAATAAAAAAAAGTAAATCTTGCTAGGAGGTGACAAAAAAGGTACACTCTATCATTACAAAGTTCATATTGAGAGCTGAGGAGTTGTAAATTTTAATAGGCCCACTACAAGAAAGCAAGCAAGCATTGCCCATTTCACTGCTAGACAGATTCAATTCTGACACCCACCTCTTTCAATTCAAGGGCAAAATAATTTTTAACTACCAAAGTGAATTATTTTTTTTTATGTGCTAATAGAGAATTCATTTGCCTGTTTTGGATCTTAAGTTTATACACTGATTTTTAGGTATTTTAAATGTAAATCTTTTTAGAAGAGCTCCCAGTTGTTTTAAATAAATGCATTTTATTGTAATAGTTCTTATACTAACCAAGTAAAAAAAACCCAATTTCTTAAACTTAAAAGCACATTCCGTCTTCTTTTATCAAAACCAATTAAAACAATGCATAGAAGTATTTGGCTAGTTTACAGTATCAACATAATGAAAAATACATGCTAGAGATCATTCCATTAATTGTTGGAACAAGAAAACATGAATCCAGACTGCTAAGACAAGCCTAGGAAACTGTAAACAGCGACCTACTAGTTTACTGTCAAAAGCTATGGGAAGCAATTCAAACTGCTGAGCAGAACTACTGTTACCTGTGTTACTCATAACAAATGCAGTTGCCCAGGAGAGGTGATACTTTTATTTCCATTACTTAAGCTCTTGCTTTCAGCTGCCTATAGCTTTGTCAAATCTTCTCTGAAGTCTACCATGCAACATTCAGCTCTCCTACCCCCTTCCCATCAGGGATTTCAGTATAAGTATTAGAGTTGTTTTAAGAATTAGATTAAAATTAAAGGAGGATGCAAATCATTTTACCATTTTATGTGCTAAAATGCATTATTGTAGCTTTTTACCTGCGAAGCTCTGTTGCCCAATGCTTTGGAAGAAAACGCCAAACATTTGTCTGGGGGTCCTTTATACTGGGCATGTTCCCTCCATTCCCTTGGAAAAATCTTTACATTTGGCAAAGCTTTAGCAAAAATTTCAGTTTGCACACATTCAAGAAAGGTGTTTGTAACTGGCCACTACATTTGCTAGTAATTCTGTCTCTAGTGGGCTTTACAGTTTGAATAGAACTGCCCCAGAGAGTTTCTCCTTCCAGAAACTGCAGGTTACTGTGGCACAAAGAACTTGAGTGCACAGATACTGTTGGTATTCAACAAACTCTTAACACCCACCACACAGGCATTAAGTAGCCTGGCAGAGAAGCTGGAACCAGGACTTACAAGTGAGGGAAAGGAAAAAGAAAGGGATAAAACAGGAGCCAAACAACGGAGAGACAGAACAGACAGGGAACTAGAAGGTAACTGAGTAACAGCTCAAGTAAGGGAAGACAGATGAGAACTGGCTGGATAACGCATGGAGAATGACACTGGGACCACGAACCTGGAAAAGGCAAGAAATCTGGTTTGAGAAGCTGGAGCAAGGAAAACAAAGGAAGGGAAAGAACTTTGAGCTGGAAAAGCCCAAGGCAGGTTTTATGGTGAACAACCATTGCAAAATTGGATAGAAACAATTCCCTTCCCCACACTCCATTTTTTCCATTACTGTGGTCTATCGTAAAGGAACCATGAAACCCACTGGCCACATGTTTCTTATCTTTCTCTTGTGGTCAGTCCATAAAGAGGATGGCATCCTAGCACAATGGACCACTGTTATCAAATGGCAGAGACTTGCTTACATGCTGAAGGCTTCGCTATCGCTGACGCTCACAGCCCTGTGGTGAAGAAAAGCTGCTTGTTGCAGAACTTGATAGGGAATTGCCAGAAGATGAAGGATGGTCTCTCAGTAAAAGCAAGCGTTATCCTGGAAATACAGATGCTATTCCTGCCCTGCTATAGTTCCTTTGTGCTTGTAGGTAATGTTTAAGCCAAAACTTTTCAGACACAAAACTCCTTTTGCACTGATTTCTGGGCACTTATCTGTGATTCTGAGTGCTTCACAGCTGCTGATGAAGTCACCCAGGCAGCTGAAGGCCCGTGTACTAATAAATCAGCTATGATGAGTTTCATAACAGGTACTCAATGAGATGGGAACAGACAACCCTCTTTGGATTGACCTCGCTTTGGCCCAGGTCCTCATCCTTAAAAATGAGGCTATTGCCACCACTGGAACACAAGATTATTCCATATTTGTCAAAACTGATTTTAAAATTCTAGTACTTAAACTTACATCACTCCTTTTGACAACTATTTTTGCTATCAATGGCTGTTCGGAAGAGGACTATACATTGCCAGTAACATCATCTCCTCAGACAACGTATACATTTCTTCTAATTTTTGAATGTCCTATTAAACAGGGAGTCAGGATAGAGGATGCAAAAGGCCCAGATTATCAGGGAAAAGTCCAACCCTATAAGAATATGCTGCAAGATTAATTTCGTAAAAAGAAAGGTGCTGCTCTTGAAAAGAGGCTGCACCCTTCCTGACAGGGCCACACGCTGAGTGCAGGTCAGCTATTAAGTACTGGACAGAAGACGGAGACTCTCTTTTGGGAGAGATGAGGGGCCATGGGTACAAGTCACTCCTGGGGAGATTCTGATTGGACACAAGAGGAAATTTTTTCACAATGAGATCAATCAGCCACTGGAATAATCTCCCCAAAGAAGCAGTGGATTCCCCATCATTGGACACTTTCAAGATTCAGGTGGACAGGGTGCTGGGCCATCTTGTCTAGATCGTGCTTTTGCCAAGAAAGGTGGGACCAGACGATCCTTGAGGTCCTTTCCAACCTGGTATTTTATGATTCTACGAACTCTGGACAGAATGGAGTTTACTGGGACAAATGCTGAAATATTGTAATTTCAGCTGAGCTGGAGACAATTTTACTGTATCTAATTTCTCATGATGCAAATTCACTTAGCTTTTGGTGGGTTCTTTCTAGTTGCAACTGTAGTCTTCAGCAAAATACATATGATTAAGGAGCATTTCAAGCAATCTTATCATTACTGTATCAACACTTACTCTCCTTTTTCATTTGAGAAAGTGATGTCCTCTCTACCTCCACTCTTAAACTTGAATGAAATTTCTAAGCAAGAATACACTAACATACCAACTTTCACTTTGCCTCTTGCAGGAGAGCAGCGTTAAAGGACAGAAAGCTAACTAAGGTAACTCTGAACAGAAAAATTCATAAACAACAACAAGCTGGTTCCTCAGCACTCATTCTGACCAATTCTTCAGAGCCAACACTGTGGAGTAGGAAGGGAGGAAATCCTACAACCATAAAATAACAACCACTCTTGAAGTAACTCCTACATTGGAGGTAAAACCTGTTTCAAAAGCAACAGAAGCGGGAAAAGGGTGCAGTTTCCTGGACTCCAGATAGCGATTAAAAAAAGTCTTGGACATACCAAAACTTGAAAGGCTCCACTGTGCAAAACTTCTCACCTCTTTTAGTTGATCAGCACTTCCCCATGATGCTGAGCGCTGATGGGATCTCTTTTCTGCTCCTTCTTCAGCCCAACAGCTAGGTGTCTAGAGGGATAAAAACAGAAAATACACTCCTGAATTCTCCAGGTAAGAAAAACTTTTGGCACAAATTATTGCTTTACTCCTTCTGCAGTGTCAGAGTTCTGGCATTATACATGAAGAACAAATGTCAGAATCCAATATGCAGCAGGTAATACTCTCAAATACATAAAAACAAAACAAAAAAAATAAAGAAAACTAAGGCTTTGTAAACTTGCATTTACAAAAGGATGAGGACAATGCACATTACTGAAGAAGGAATCAGAGACCTGACAATCACAAAAAAAACCCCTTACCTGGCTACTCCCATCTTCGCTTTGCCATCCAATTCTAGTTTTCACTCAGCGGACAGTTTAGAAAACCACAAGATTTAAAAAAATATAACAGCAAATTCAGAGAACAAAAGCCAGGATTCACGTCTCCCACCTGTCTTCCTTAATCACTGGGCCATATAATCAAGTCCTTCTTGCTAACTCTGATTTGATATACCTTTTATTATTTTTGGCACCGGCCTACATGAGCAGAACAGTGAAAAGCAGGCCTTTTCCAGTCTTCTCTGCAAGCCCAGAAGTTGGGGACTGTCCTTGGATGTAGGAGTTATAAAGTTAAACACCAAAGATTGAGAACCGTCTGGAAGCCAGACCTCCCAATTCCTGTGCTTCATCACCATAAGACTATTATGAAAATCGAGGGTATCCACCAGCATTTCTGAACAACCGAGTCACCAGCAGTCAGAGGAGCGATGGGGACATCTAAAATCCGGGAGAGTTTGGGGTATGAACCATATAAAAGTCAGAGCTATAGGCAGACACATACATTTGTGAAAAGAAAAAAAAAAAAAGTGTTTTTTTTTTTTTCAACAATTCCTACTAGTATTCACTGAATCCTTCACACTAAGGCTGCAAGAAATAAAACAATAGCACTGAAAACAATAAGAATTTGCAGCGAGGTTTTTCATGGAGGGGACCGGTGCTGATACTTCTCCAAGGGAGACAGGAGCCCAGCCCTGCAGGACAGGTAGGATCTGGGATCCACCTCCCTGAGGGACTTCCTTCTCGTGAACAGGAACCCTGTTCCTCCACAGCGTTCCTTACTCTTGCTTCCTCTCTCAGGTCTAGAAACTCCTGTAGAGCCCACACACGTAGCAGGCACTGTTCTCCTCAGCATGGAGGCCAGGCATGGCCTTGCAGAACACCACAAAACCAACGTCTGCAGCTCCTCGCCCTCCCTGCCCTGCAAAGAGAGGTGGACGCACCTGCGGGGCCGGGCCACTCCAGCCGAGCAGCCAGGCCAGGCCTGCTACCATTAAGCCCTGAACCGCAGTTTCAGACCACAGGCTATACCTTTATAGCTACAGTATTATATGGCCTACATGCCGGGCACCTAACCCCCAAATGCTAATATTTAATTGCGCCAAGTCACTTTGTGTGCACAGGCCTACGTCTCCCGCTTCTGTTTTCTGCCAGCCTCGCACTTTCCATGTTTTTGGTGGGTTTTTGTCTCCGTTATTTTTACGCCACCAGGAATACTTCCACCAAAGGCCCAGCAAGCTGTGTGGGCGATGAGAAAGCAAAATGGAAAAAATCAGTAACAAGGTTTTTGCTGCATGTTCCCAGGAAAGAAAAAACAAGTCTTTATAAAAGTTAGGGTTCTGTGTATTTATTATACGACATTCTGTGTGTGGGTCTGGGGAAGAAGCCAGAAGATAATATGGTTATGGAAAAAAAAAGTTATCAAGAGTAAAGATTTAAACCAGCTATTTAAAACTATGAGGGGAACATGGGAGTCCCTCAGCCAGGCAACCCACGACTCTCGTTGCCCAAAACAGAGCCTCTGTCACAGGCTACCCCTGTGTGCGTTCCTTCGCTCTGCATTGCAGTGGAGCCAAGTTCCAAATAACTACCTGTTCTTTTAGACTGGGTACTTACCACCTCCCTAAAATTTGTGTGAAAGACACTGTATTGGTTTTAAGTACTGAAGTGGCTTACAGATTTCCAAAGAATTAGAGAAAATGGTGGGGGGGAATTTGCTCCTTTTTCAAAATCATGGGCTTTCACACTATATTACAATTTACTTTCCAATTGACATTACTCTTTTCTTAAAGATTTTACTATATCCCAAGTGTAGCTGGAACCATAGCCTCATACAAAACCAGAAAACATCAGTGCAAAGGGAATTCTTTGAAAATTTATCTTCCAAAGAGCATATTCTGAATATAACACTACTCTAGTTTGGGGAACACCACCAGGATGAAGTAGAAAAAGGTATTTCAGGTGCTTAAAGATTTTCCTGTAGTGCAGGAGGGTGTACCAGGGATCACTACAAGCTCATAGCCTTTCAACTACAGCTTAATAAACAAAATCAAAAAGACATCAGGTTAAAAAACAAAAAACCTCACCCATTATGTAGAAAACAAGAGCTTGCCTGAACTTTTTAATAAGCACAGATATTGATCTAGATAGCAAGAACAAAAACAAACCAATAGCAACACCCTGAAGAACTTCATCATCAACACTGTTAACTATTAGCAGAGAGGTGGGAATCCTTATATTGCAGTTGACTTAATCAGAAATCAAAAATAACAAATATAAAACATCCATTCACTTAATACTAAATTATGTACTTTCTCAAATATGCTTTGACACTCTTTTCCACACAAATACTATCTCCCTTGAGACAAGATTTATACAGTTGCTTTCAATCTATGGTTAATTGAGTCAAGTCACCACCTCTCAAAATATACATACACACATCAGTGTACAGGGGGCAGACTATTTGTGTCCCTCAATTTTATTTGCACTATTAAATTACAAATACTATATGATGCTTCTAGCACAGTACTGAAGTCAGGCAATCTTATATTTATGTGTTATTTATATTCATATGGAAAAAAGAAAAAAGGTTAAAAAAATAACACAACATAAGCAGTTACTAGAACATTACAGGAAGCCAATCTTCTTTAAACCCTAGAAATTGCTGTTTATAATATATTGTAACCCACGTTATACAAAGAAGAGTTTTGGGTTTGTAACACAAAATTCAAGCAAATTCAAGCAAAAGCCTTTTTTTAAAAAAAAAACAAAACAAAACAAAAAACACCAAACAACCCCACACTTGTTATATTCAAACAAAAATTCTGCTTTTGTAAGTTTAGCTCATGTATGAGCAAGTCATATCTCATTTGAATGTTGTAAATTACATCACAAGTAAGATGGGGGTGTACAGCACCCTTGATATGCCACATTTCATGAAAATTGTTTTCCCATCTTTATTTACAACTTCTACAAAACAGGCGTATTCGTGGAAGCCTTCATTTGAAGCTGCAAGTGTACTGCAATGTGTTAAACATATTAAAAAAAATGACGACTGTAAAAAAGTAACTCAAAACTGTATTTGAAGAAAAATTTCTGAATCATAATAAATAAAACCAAAGTCGCTGCTCCTCAAGCCAGAAACACAGTAAGAAAGGTCATAGCCACTATCTGTAAAACTGGTAATATTTCAGAGCTGAAACAAATTTACGGCATCATTTAAGTATGAACTCAACTTCATGAAACTGAAGGATTATTCCTTCAAGTCTATATTCAGAAACTAAGATGTAAAACATTTCAGCAGGAGAACCTTGAAAACACTAAGTAACACATGCTGCAGCTTCAAGAGGAGGATCGCTGATATTTCGAAATGTCAAGGTTCCTGGTCCCAGTTTCAGCTGACACAATGCTTAAAGCATGTGCATGGGATAGGACATGCTGAGAACACCACATCTGGTTGCTCTCTTCAGTCTTAATGTAAATCACAATTACCATTGTTCTAACTCACCCAACCTTGTAGAGATTAGCATTTCTTCCAACGCGTTTGGTAATTCTGCCTTGCTTTTCCACCCATGTCAGGGAGATATACCTACATTCTTTCCACTTCATTTAAATCAGAATGACTGCGTGGAGTACCAACCTACCTAAACCTAAAATAAGACTGAATTACTCTAAATATCTCACAGTTTATTGCCAACACTCTGCTCTAATTACTATATCTAGCCTGCATTCCAGATTAACTACTTTGGGGGATGGGTGTAAAGATTAAGAACACAAATCTAGGTTTTACAGGGGAAGCACCAGTGGTTCTGAAGAACTTCCAAATTCAAAAGAAACACAACAGCAGCACTGTAAGATAAAGTCTAATGAGTCTTCAGATGTTTCTAAAGCATTCAAAGACCCTCTAGAAATGTTACAGAAAGAAATGGCCTAAAGAGTTAGAAGTTAATTTGACTATAGGTGCTGACTCCTCTTAAACATCAGACAGGTTAAGAAAAGTTAGAATAATAAATTCATAGTTGTATGACACATATCCCTTCCTCCTCGTCCCATTCCCCCAAAGTACATCATTATAATATCCCACAAATGCAATGATAGCTAATGCACCAATAAAAAAGCTTCATGCCATTGAGCCTCCTGGTTTATGATGTTAATTTTTAAGCAACAAAATTTCAACCCAGAAGAAAACAAAACATTACTCAGGTGACTAATGAGAAGTAACTACATTAAAGCCTTGATCCACACACAAGAACAAAAACATATTTTAGCCAAGCATTCCAGTTTAATAACTGCATTATTCTTTAGATTAGAGAAGTAAGAATTCCCAAAGGCATTTTGCAAACTTTCTTCATTTCTGTTTGTGTAATATGTAATTGCCATATACACTGAAGGTGGCATATCCAGGCATATTGGAATCCAGTTTCAGGAGTCAGTTGGGGGGTGGCAGTATAGGAAATCAATGACTCATATTCCACTTACTCATTTGTTCTTTTCTTTGTATTATTTAGATTGAGGAATATTACATAGATGGACTTTAACTGGCAATATCTTTGGTATGACATCAACATCGTATGTTTATCCCTAATTTCTCCTTTTTAATTTTATAAAACACTTTTGAATGATTTAGCTACTGCCAAATAATGATATTAATAAACTATAACGATTATGTTTCTGAAGATTCTGAGGTTAAGCATAACCATTTCAACATTGAACTACTACTCCCTACACTAGGAAGAGGGGAAATACGTATATGTCCAGCATGACGGACAAGTATACAAAATTGCTCCATCAGTGCAGAGATGGAAAAAATGGGGAAGGAAGCTATACTGAGTTTTAAATGGCCTTAATGAAAAGTTCAAATTTTAATGAAAAGGAGAGGGAAGTAGGACACTGTAGGAACTTGGGAAGGGGATAACAAAGTATATCTACACGTATAACAACTCCCTATAATGGCAAGTTTCTCTGCATTTTTGAAATACTTTAAACACTACTCAATAAAATGGCACACATCTAATTATACCAAACTCGCTGCTCCTTAAATATCAGCTAGTTGAGTGCACTTGCACATATACATACACGAGCATAAACACATGGAGAATTCTTAGAAATCTGGAATTCTGTAAATGTCACAATGCATAGTGTCATAGTATATTTTTGCAAAAGCAAACACAACAACCTCACTTCTCTGCAGTGTTTTCCGTCAAAACACTTGAGGTGGGTAAGAGAGACACAGAAATATGAACTACAGTTACTATTCTCCAAGATGCAACAGAAACTAAAACAAACAAAGAAAATTCTGTTTCTTCTACTTAAATAATAAGATATTATTGCATTCCTTTTTAAAAATCCTGGTTTAATTTTAGAGAAAGAAGAAACATTCATGAGGACCATACAGGTTCAAAGAACATGTGGGAAACAAGGACTTGGAACAAAACTCATTAAAAATTCATCTGATCACAGTAAATACCAGAATCTGACTTTTTTTTTTTTTAATACAAGAATTCTAAGAAACTTGGAACAGCCATAATCACTACCTTCACAAAACTGCACAAAATTTGGATTTTAAATTAATGTTTAATTAGGGACAAAAAGTACTCTTGAAAGAGAAGTAATTATTCCACCTACAATGTAAGTTATACTGACAGCATTGTTCATGAGTTCAGAAGTAAAACAAGAGATAATTTATTCTCCAATGAAACATGCTCATACAAAAAAAATGGTTTATTGATTTTCATCATCTTGTTTTTATTTATTTTGTTTGCTACCATCTCCCACTCTGCTAAACTACCAAGTGTTATTATTTTTAGCTACTGTAAACTATATGAACTCCCATGAGCTAAACGGTTACTCAGCCAACAAAAAAGAAGTAGTGGAAGTACTTGTGCTGGTACTCAGGAAAAGAGCAAGGTTTTAATTTAACTCAACTTAATTTGCCATGCATGCATCCTATCAACGACTTGGAACTCATCCTTAGTTCTTGAAATTAGATCTACTTCAAACTACACAGAGCCCAAACAACAAAAAAACCCCACACAACCAAAACATAAATGAAGTAAGTATTTTAGGATCAAATTCATCTACAAGTCTCCCTAGTGAACATTTTATTTTAAAAAAAAGTGGAATTTGCTGTGCCAATCGCTATGCTTGTTATATTTTACATATTCATGTAGTCCTGAGCAGTCAAGACACATGTTTTTCAACTCAACTTAAATATTGCTAAATGCTTGACTTCTGCAAAATTTGAATAAAGACAGTTAATGTAATTCCTTGTTAGAAGATATCCACACAAATCCAAACCATGAAACTTCCCTACCCTTATCCCTTCAAAATAACACTTCACCTTGTAATGACAACAGTACTGCCTTTCCTCTCTGTTACATTTGATTGTGATGAAAAGGTAAAACTTTT
Source organism: Chroicocephalus ridibundus (assembly GCF_963924245.1). Classification (NCBI taxonomy): domain Eukaryota; kingdom Metazoa; phylum Chordata; class Aves; order Charadriiformes; family Laridae; genus Chroicocephalus; species Chroicocephalus ridibundus. The sequence goes on along the minus strand of NC_086285.1, from coordinate 28,985,819 downwards.
TTATTTCCCTCTCCCCCCAGCTTTGTTTCTGAATGAAGCAAAGGGCGGCAGCCAACAGGTAAATAACCTAAACACTTACTTGAGCTCACTAGGAAAGCAATTTTACTGCCAAATGCTCGGAGCTCAAATATTTATAGAACAAGTTTGCTTCTCTTTTCTGTAACTAGTGAAAAGGTTTGTTTGTGAATGTTTAAGTATTCAAAATTTTCTATCCATAAGGGTATTTGCGCAGTTTGATATGGATACATGTTTTATGAGAGAGGGGTTAAGAAATACAGTAACTACAAAGCATGCTACCGAAAATCTGTTGAATGGAAATTACGGTTTCAAAACAGAAAGACTTTCAAGGCACAATCTTGTGAAAGGAAGGCACCTTGGAAGTAAATCCAAGATTAAGAGCATTTTAGGTAGATCTTTTGCGACAGTAAAGATGACTGCTTGTTCTTCTTTTTTTGCTAAAACAGGCTGGCTGGTTTCAAAATGAATGAGTACAGCATGAAGACAGCATTTTCTTAAAGGGTCCCACCACCATTTCTAAAAGTTTTCTTGAACTATTTTAATCATCAGATTCCCAAATTCATTAAATAGGATTTCTGGATTATAGAGACAAACCTTTTTTCTTTTCTAAGCATTCTACACTTGTCCTTCCCCCATCAGAGAACTTCCTGCACTGCATTAGAGTAGATTTTAAAGAGATGTGGAAAATTATTTATACATTCTAACTTGTCCTGAAAAATTCAGTATTACACAAAAGACTATAACCTAGAATCAACTTAAAGAGCTGCTGCATTTGCTGTAAGCAATGGTGGCAGAACAGGTGATAAGTATGTTGCAAGTCAGTGGAAACTAACCAAAACCTATACACCTACAAATGAAGTTATGACAGAAAAATCCTTGATATTTTAAAGGTATCATATGCATTGTGACAGCATAAGCTTTCATTAAAAACAATTTTTAACAGCACAAGAGAGTTATAAGCAAAAAGTAGGATGACAGAAGTATCATTTTTCTTTGCAGACACCCATGATAAGAACGGGCCAGAATCATGGCACAAGAGATAGAAAACTGATTTAGCAACCATCCCTCCATGGCTTGGAGACTCAAAATATAACCAAAGGTAGTCGTTTTTTTCTAGTTTCCAATTTAGTTTAGAACACAAACTCGGATGAATTACTCCATACCCTAATACTACTACTGAAAACCCAACAATGGAGCTCCTTTGCTAATAATTTGGGTGTTTTTTAGAATTACAGATTTTTTACTTGGTTGATAGTGATCATCTTTGTGGGCAACAAGCTCCAGCATGAGGAGGAATCAGGCAAGAAACAATGTTCAGCTCAGTTGCCAAAGAGCACTGGAGCACTATGAATACCACAGCAGCCTACCTACCAGAGGTTCCTGCTAAGGACAGAACCCTGAGGAGGATCCAAGGGTATCACAAGGGTATCAGGCCATGAGTAATCTCAGTACCCTTCCCTCTGTAGCTGGTGGTAAAGCTCTCATTCTGATGTCTGGCTTCAAAAGGCAACTCTTCCCAGAGCATTTCTGTTTGTCTTTCTTACTAGTAAGCAGCAGAGGGAACATCTCATACATGCTCACTCCCAGCTTCCTCTTCTTGATTTCCTCTCTAATGACAAGCTCATCAATCCTTCTGAACAGTAACCTCTCCCCACCTCCTCCCCCGCACACACACAAATACACAGATTTAGTAAAATCTTTAGCTTGTCAGCCACTACTATTATGGAATCTTTTTTTTTTTTTTAAATAGCACTCAGCACAATTTTGCATATAGCAGCTTCAATATGAACCAGATACACGGCTGAGATTGAAATCTGCTCATTTAGCCTCAACAGATCTGCCCACATACAGAAAATTATTTTTAACAACTGTTTTCCAAAAAGCATAAAAATATCTATTGCATACCATGTTACTCAATTGACACTGATTAAAAAATGCTACTGTACCCTATTTTTAGGGCTTTATAACAAAATTAAGTGAACCCACATTTCTTCAGATTTAAGTTGCGCTAAGATTCCAGATCAGGTGACAAAAGTACTATCAGGAAGACATCCGTTATATGAAACATCTCTGTTGTCTTTGTTTTACAGCTTTTTACCTGAGTAGATTTATCTTTCATACATGAAGGGTAGTGTACGTGGGGATCACGTGGCCACTGTCCTGTGAGGTAAGGTCCTGTTATTGTGTCCAAAGAAGAAGTTCGCCTTATGGTACCAGAAGTTCTGATTTGCTGGGATTTTGGCCTGTCCACTGTAGAAAACCAGAACAAAATCAACAAAAAAGTCAGGCTAAATTTGATATGAAATGTTAAAAGCTAGCTACGACACACAATGGCAAGAACACATGAGAAACCTTTGCCTAAATGTCAAGCTGAAAAGAATGCCATCACATCAAAGCAAATAACATCAGACAAAGGAGAAAAAATACAAAAGGGAAAACTTAACAGTTACAAAAAACAACGCTTAAAGTGCTCATAGCTGCAAAGAACCAGGCTACTTATGCGAGATATTTTCATCAACAAAAAGCATCAAGCAAATTTAAATACAGTGATGATGCAACTCAGGAAAGCCAGACATACAGAAACAGAAAATAGAACACAGTATCAGTATTGGGTTACTTTTTTTTTTTTTTTTAAAAAGTCAGCTTGCTTAGCTGTCTAAATACTAAAACACAAATCATGACAAAAAATATGATTCTTAAGAAGATGCATATCTGATTTCTTGCTCTTGTGTACGTCATTCCACATTATTTACAAGATGCCAACAGAGGCCTTAGCAAGCTGAAAGTGTGTGACTATTTCCCTCTGACACAGCTCAGGTCAAGGCAGCTGCCGTGTTTGCCTTCACTCATCACAGCGCCTGCAATCTTTGACTCCTCCCTGTAGTTCTCTCCCCATACACCTAGATCACGGAACACTTTTTTTTCCTGCATTTCATTTGGAAAGCAAGAGAGTAGGGTGATTCATGAGATTGTTCCTTCCCACATCAGAGTTTTATAGCATGCTCTCTGGATCATCTCACTTTGTCCTTTAGGCAAAATTACTTCATATACTCGTTTTCTAGACTTTACATAAGCCAACCTAAGCCCTACATTACAGCTACTGTCTCTCCTGCTCAGCCCTACTAGAAGTTTGCAAGTGAGATTACTTTCTAGTCACGTTATGCACTGATCCGACCCACCAAAACCCTGCTCAGAACTTGAGAGCAGACCTGCTCGCACACTGCTGAGAGCAAACATGGGCACTGACCTCCATGCGCATTTTCTCTTTGTATATCATCCTGAATTGCTGGGTCTCCAAAGGCAGACTCCATCATCAGTGTCTTATATAGCATTCAGCACAACGACTGAGGTACAGCCTGCACTAATGCAGCATGCTTATAATATGATATACAAACATGATCATGTTAAAACAGACCATTTTTGAGAAATGTAGAGCTGCTGAAACACTTCATTAACAACTAATTTTAGGTGAAGAGCTCTAAATGATGCTGTGAATTGGAAGCATGATAGTATATCATACTGCCTTTGTATAACAGAATTGTTTTGATTGCAATGTTATTTATAAACCAAATCCCTACAACTTTCAAAAAAGATCTATCCTCGTAGGATTCCAATTGTGACAAATTTGCATTTTAAGAAACATTTTTGAACTATAAGAAAGCCCCAAATCTAAAAAAAAGGTGACAAATTTTAAACATGAAACCAGTAATTACATTTACACTGAAACACAAAAGTACCTAAAGGGTGCAGACCTACAAAGCATTCTTCCAGCCTTCACTGCCATGCTATGGCACTACGCTGCTCTCCCATGTAGCCTGAGGTTTGAAAATTCCTCTAAAAACTATGTTCATTAGAAATACATTACATGCGAAAATCTATCAGGAATTTGTTAAATACATAAGTAGCAAAGTATGTTCTAAAAAAGACCTTTTAAAACAAGTTAGAGACCATACAGAGACAAACTAGCAAAACAATGTCTGCAGATGGGGAAATAAGGACTACGCAAAGTTTACCTTTGCAAACTTTAAAAAGTCTTGCAGAAAAAAACCAAAAACAAAACCTCAAGAATACACAAGTCCAAAACACAGAAATAAAATATATACAACCAGAGAACGATCTAAGGTCTATGTCTTGTGCTACACCCTAAGGAAAGGCAACAGCAATCCCAGCATTAACAACTCGTATAATTACACTACAACAGCAACGGACACGAACACCACCAGACATCACATTTGTATTTTTCCATGGTAATCTTGGAAGCGGACTGCAGGACACTATTAAACCCTGAGGCTAGAAAAGGAAAGCTCAAGACACAGTCTCCTAAATCCCTACTACTCTTCGCTGTATTTTGAATCACAGGAAACAAACCAAGGACATGACTTCCCAACTGCATAAGCCAATCCAGGTTAGCACTACTGTAATGCCTACCCTGTTCCATTGCTGTCTGCGCTCCTGCCATCCACTTTGAGATGGCTTGCGCAGATGTATGAACCCACCTAGTAAGGTGATTCACTGAGTTAAACATAAAGAAAACAAAAACCTACCCAAAAAAAAAGTCATAAACACATGTTCTTCCCCATTAGAGGCAGGCTGGCATAACATAAGGGGCAGAAACAACCACAGGAGAGCCAGGAGGAACAACAGGGCTGCAGGGCACTGAGGTCTGCTCAATAACAGTTTCAGTTCTCGCCCTTTTATGATATATATCCTTAGAACATAAAAAACAAAGGAGAAGGGATATGCAAGCATGAAATCTGAAGGAATTTCTACAAATTAGCATTTGACAAACTGTCTTGTATAGTAATGAACTTAAAGATGACTGGATGCCACAGAGAGCAGAGCTGAACTGGACAACAACAGTGATGGCTCAGATCGGTTTAAATAGTTTTCCAAATAATAAAACTGCTCTCGGGATTTATTTCTTAATTTTGCTTTTCACACCTCATTGTAAGTCTGGCTTCTTGCTGCTCTAGGAACTACTACACAACTTTCATTTCTCCCCACACTTTCATTACCAATGGGATTTTGACGGCCCTATCATGCATACTCTTCTCCAGCCACAGTCACTCTGTCCGGATGGAAACCTCATGCTCTGGTTTTCTCACAGCAACAAAAGTGCAGCAAGTGCCACCTGATATCTGAAGCACTTCAACAGCTCCCGAGGTTAGCCAACAGACTTCAGCGTTCAGAACGGCTTCATCAATATTCAGAAATTTCTAAAATTACAGAAAGATTTTACCACATGTGACAGCATGTCAGTGTATGAGTGGATTTTACCACAGTGGTAAGTCAGAACTATTCTGTTCTCTTTGTCAGTAACGTGTGACATATCACACAAGGAGCTCAGATCTACCTCCAGAGCAACTAAACTTTGGAAGTACTTAAGAAGGATAATGTTACCTGAAAAGATTAGCCAGAAATTACAAAAGCAAGATGGATGCTCACAGGAAAGCAAAATACCTCATGTGTTATTTAAAATATGCCACAGGTTTTAATGGTATGTATTTAGGAGCTATTGCTACACATTTCCAGTTATAAATGATTTTACATAAAATGGCACAAGGGTCCACCTGAATACTACAGCTGCTGAAATTTGGTGTGATCCTAACTCCCAGCAGGAATCAACTAAAATAAACTGCATGAAAACATGAAATTATGGTTCTGCAGGCTGCATTGACCACCAAAAGAATTCTAGTTATACCACCTAGACTGACTGAGAAAAGGTTTCCATTTCTCTGCCAGCAAAGTGTAATTTAGTAAGCGACTAACACACGACAGCTCTTTTGAAAAGGACATAGGGCTCAAATAAAACCATCTGCTACAGCTCTAAAATGAAGAGATTGCCTTCCCATCCAACATAGAGGCAGCTAACCCACACACAATCTCAAAATCTTGCTCCCAATCCATCTTAGCTTAAATAATGCTTTCTGCCATGCATGCAACGAGGAAAATCACCTGCAGCAAAAGAACAAGATTGACAGCTAGCATTGGTAGCGTTATAAAAACTGCTTCAGCTAAATCCACCAGAGCTCATCTGTCAGCATCTTTTCTTCCCACCTTTCTTTCAGCAGTTAGCAGATGCAGTTCAAATTTGGCCAAAACTTTTGCACTCATATCCTTGCATGGATATATTCAGCTTAAAAAGACTAAAATTACCCTAAGAACTTCTCAGATGACACAGATTCCTCTCGAGTGAAAAACATGAAATAAAAATAAAATTCATTCTTCCCTAAAAGTAGTATTAATATTATCATCTCATTATCCATGTCAGCTAACCGTGACACTCTCCTGCCATAAGGATAGACAACATGCTTGCAGGAATATCTTGATTTTTTTTTTTGCTTGAAAGTTCATCTATAACTTAAAACTATTTATCCAAGACAGCCATGAAACATCAGTACTAAATTCCACAACAGAGTTTCATGAGATGTCGTTTCTCTTCAGTTCAGTTGCTAACACTCTACACAACCTTCTGGTTCACCTTCAGAGATACTAGTGAAATATGAGTCTCAAGCTTAGATCTCATCTGTTCCTAAAGAATTTCCCGTTTTACCTACGAAATGAATACTAGCTTCAAAAGAATTTTCTCCAAAAATACTAAAGACTCTTGGAAGGACTCACTTGGATGGATGTCCTAGTCTGCTTAAGACTCTTTTCAAAAAGTTGATTCAGTTTTATCAACTTCAGAAATTATTCCCAAGTTTCTATTTCAGAAACCAAGAGAGAGAATGAATAAAAATAAAGGGGGATGACATTCTGAAGTAACTACTCTAAACGGACTGACATAATCAACTCCAATTTCTTCTCATTATCCATAACATTGAACGGACCAAAAAAAAAATGGCACAGAACAAGACTCCAATAATCAAACTGAGTAAGCAGAATTTGTCTATAAGACATTGCGATGAAAAAAAATGAATAATGGGGATTTAGAGGCCACTAAAAAAAAAGAAGTCAGAGTTCAAGTAGTCTGGCTTGAAGGAGATGCGAAGACTAGGTATCACGTTACGAAGGAGTATCAGATATTTCTAGGGCATTCCTACTACAGATGACAACAAATTTACAACAATCTACAAAACCAATGATTCAGCAGTACGTGCATGAATGCCTCTTAAATAACAAAGTACGTAGGAAGGCAGCACAGGAAATCATAAACTAGAAATGGAAAGATGAATATTAAGGAATGGTGACCCACAGCAACTACTAAGAATGATGCCCCAACGCTTAGGTCATGGTTACCACAGCAGTGGCTGCCCCACACATGTCCATTCAAAAGTCCCCTCTTTAGTTACACCTTTTACAAGTATGAAAAGGGATACCTCTGCTCTTGCTTGCTTTGGACAATGATTCCTTGAGTGCTACAAAAGTAGACTTTCAGATACAAGAGGAGGAACACTCTCTGAAAAGTGTGGTCAAGGCTTTTTTTGCCTTTTTGTTTGCTTCTTAACTGAGTATATAGTGATACTGTACTGATTCCTGAATGTATATCTGATCGGTCTTTCCTGCTCTGATTATGTAGGTAGATGGACAAACCGGTGCATGTTTATTTGCAGAATTTGTCTATAGGACATTGCGATGAAAAAAAATGAATAATGGGGATTTAGAGGCCGCTAAAAAAAAATAAATATTTCAATCTTCATTCTCAAGAAGGCTTTTCTCTTGTAACTGGAGCCAAAATCTCTCAAGAAAAGGATTAACAAGGGATTTGGGGTCCCTAGAAGTTTTACTCCACAGGATAGATCTACTGGCTCAAAAGACATTTCCCAGTTGCCAGTGACTGACAGACTTGTTTCTGACCCAGTCTGCAAACTGGCTGAATGACTGCATTAACGGTTCAGAGTGGTGCAGAACAACAAAGATCATACTGTTTGCCATGTACTGTTCATACAAAAAAAAAGAAAAAAGGATTTTAAATAGCAACTTAAAAAATACAACATCCTAATATGTAATCATACAGAAAAAACATGATGTTATTGCAGTCCTCCTCCTATAATTTCAAATTCAACAGCTTAATCTCTTTAATACCTTAAATCAAAACATAATACTAGCTTTTTCAAACATTTAAAATACAGCAAAGTGTTTTGCTACCAAAAGGATATTTCTAAGAGGACACAACATGAGATGGCCATTTTAAATTACCTTCTCTAATTACATCTCTAAAAATGCTGTACATTCAGCTCTGTAAAAAGATCGGTCTTCACTATGTGCGCCACACAGGTTTTCATTCAGTTTTATCAACTTCAGAAATTATTCCCAAGTTTCTATTTCAGAAACCAAGAGAGAGAATGAGTAAAAATAAAGGGGGATGACATTCTGAAGTAACTACTCTAAACGGACTGACATAATCAACTCCAATTTCTTCTCATTATCCATAACATTGAACGGACCAAAAAAAAAAATGGCACAGAACAAGACTCCAATAATCAAACTGAGTAAGCAGAAAGCAGTCCACTTCATGAGACCCGAGTTCTTTTCAGAGATTCAGGTCCATGAAAGATTCTCAGGAGAGGGGGAAAGAGGGGAAGGAAAGAGGGGAAAGAGGGGAAGGAAAGAGGGGAAAGAGGGGAAGGAAAGAGGGGAAAGAGGGGAAAAGAGGCGGGGCAGGGGGGACAGGGGGAACCAGTCTTCCACATAGGCCATTTCACAGGTTGGTAGTCAGGGCAAATTCAGTTTTCTACTTGATGAGGCTTACAAGAATCCAAACCAAACTGCATGAAACAGCCCAAGTCTATCAATACAAGAGGTAGATTATCTTGAGAAAACAAAACAAAACCAGTTTGCCCTTTCAGAAGAAAACTGTAGACAAAGACCTACAGTAAGGGGTTTGGGAATCAACCACATTTAGTTATCTTTTATAGCTATGAGTAAGCCACCTAGAGAGGGAAGAGGTCTTCTGATTAGTCACCGAATCCAACAGGTAGATCAAGGCATTTCTTTCCATCAAGGAGGTTTTACACATGACTTTTCAAGGATGTACAGCTCTACTCACCTAACTGCACAGGAAGGCACGGTGCTCAGAGCTAGGCTATAGATACCTGGAGGAAGAGGGACAGACGGATGAACCTGCAGGCACATGAATTTCATTGGACCTACAGTTGAATCCCAAAATCTTGGTTGCCTATGCATATATGTTGAAACTTGGTCTCTGCCCCATGTTCCTATTCCACCCAAGTACAGGTCAAGTAAAACGTGACTACACTTATCTTTCAGAAGTCAGATTTTTTTCACAGCAAAACTGCCCTGTTTAAAATCAACATTATTCTTACAGATCATGCATAGAAAGAACACTCTAATCTTAGTAAGAAGGTAAACAAACTATAAGGAAGAAAGTTTCGACTCTCTAAAACCAAGTTATTCTTCTAACAAAGATTACAGCTGGCATGTACGGGACCTGTATACAAAAGACTGAGCATTTAATATCACAAAAGCCTGCTTTGTTCAACAGATGTGACCTACACATTTGCACTCTAACAGGACACCAGGTAGGTAAGACACTAATTCCAAACCTTTCAGATTTTTACGTATTTCATATTTTTAGAATATATTTGTCTTTGTCAAGTTATCACTTCAAACTTAAACACTATGCAAATACCTAAACTTAGTACCAATTAATAAAGTATCTCAAAAATGTTCCTACTTTAGAAAGTTAAAACCAAACTGACTGGAGATCAGCAGCCAAGTACGTAGGAAAAAGAGCACACTGAAACACAACCAACCATTAACTGTTGTGCACTTCTGCAGGTACAGAGAATTTTCTTAATTTTACTTCACTAATTTAGATCTGTTGAATGATAAATTTACCCAATATTGAGAAATGAATTGGGAACAAAAAAGAGTTCTAAAGCTGGTTGGTTTGTTTTTTTCCAGTGCATTAATAATTAAAATCTTGAAGGAAATTATAAACACATGCAATTAATTCAGTAACTAACGATAATACCACCTTTGTTGAATAAACCTGATGACGGAAGGGTTTATTTTTTGTTATAATGATAATACCTACAATTTAACAAAATGTTGTAAAAAAGTAAGGGTTTTGTACACCTTTAATGTAATTCCACTTTCCATCAAAATGCAGGTGGACATAATTGTGAATAAAAAAACCTTAACAAATCAGAAGGCATGATGCACCTTTTCCACAATCAGAATACAAAAAGAACTGTAATCAATGCATGGCAGGCTATAACAATGCCATCGTAATGATCACCAACAATCAGAGATAGAAAGCATTCTCCTAACTAAAGCTAATTATACTAAACAAGAATACTATTTTTTTCTGAAAAAAATACTGAAAAATAGAAATGTAAAACCAGATTAAAACTGATTGCTTAAATCAGGCTGCCCAACTTTGCTGATTAAATACATTATATTTTCATTATCAGTTAAGTCATAGAAACTAAGGACTAGAAACAACTTCCTAAATCAGGACCCCAGTTCTCACCTATCACTACAAAAGCACATATAATCACTTAAAAACACATTACAAACTCAATCCTACAGCATCTGGTATTTTGCCCCCACAATTTCTACTGGAAAAATGTTCCAGGAAGATTTTTGTGTGTGTGTGTGTGTGTGTGTGTGTGTGTGTGTGTGATGGTTTCAGGCCTTCTTATAGTTTTCTACATAAGCATTTACACTGTCAAATCAATCCATGTCAAACCAATTAATATCCTAGCACTAACTTCCAGTTCTTCCTTCCCACCTCTCCATCCCCTTCCCAACTCACTTGGATTCAGAGAAAGTAATAGTACTTTTACTCAGGGTAGATTTTTTTTCTCATGGCATGGTTAAGCTCCTAACCTAGTAGTCCTTCTCTGAGTCTGCTCCAGTTAGATTTTACCATTCTTAAACTGCAGAGCACCAAAACCATGTGCAGTATCCCAGACAATGTCTCAGCAGGCCCCTACGCAGCAAGTTGCTCATTTCTGCAAGACCTGACTTATGTCCAGTACCCTTTCAGTCAGTCCATGCTGGCAGTTTAGAGATCCCACCATCACCCAGCTCCACCCTCCAGCATTTTCAGTATGTTCCCACTTAGAGGAAAAGATATGCTGCTCGAGTACAACCTCACATACTTAAACCTCCCTTTTTTACTTTTAAATCTCACTTTCAAAAATTATTTCAATTCCCAAGGTCCTTCAACTCTTATTGCATAATCTTCCTGCATACTAATTAAACCTCTCAAAATTAATCAACGGTTTCATCACCCTAATTTTAAAATTTGCCTAAGCAGATAAAATCTACTTCCTGTCTAGAAAATCAGTTCTCTTATCAAAACCACCAGGTTAGCATGACACAATTTGGAAAGCTCCTTCTGCACTTCAACATTTCTTGCTGCTTTCCACCACCCCTTAGAATTTCTTCTGAAGTTTCACCTATAGCTGAAGTTAGACCGACAGACCTCTACATTTTAGAACTGGACTTGAAATTTTTCACGTTTTAAGAACATCAGCATCGTCCCTGCTATACTCAGGTATCTATTCTCAAATGGTGTCACCTCCAATTCAGAATATTGCCTTAGTTGAAGGCAAGTGTGAACTTCTGAGTGAGCTTTTCTAGAATCCTGCAATAGAGATCACTGAACTGAATTTATTAAAATCTGGATTCTGTATTTATAATAGTCTTGGTAATTCCTAATTCCGAATTACCCTCTCCCTTAAAATTTCATTTTTTTGTTTCTTCTTGTGTTAAAAATCACTGTCCTTATTGAAAGTTGATTACTTGAACTTCATCCTGGTAAGCACAGTGCATTAAATAAATATCTGTGCCATTTCCTCTCAGATTTTTGCTACTATTCCTTGGAGTTGATTTTGAAACCTTTCATACCACCACATCAATCTCAAATCATCCTTAATCTCTTTTTTCTTGGTTCCAAATGGCTGCAACTACGTTTTCCTTATTTTTCTATTTGCACATTTCCATTGTCTGTCTTAAAACATGTGAAGTCCAGGTCTGTTCGGGCTTTAACAATTCTCTGCTAAGATTCACTTTTTGATTGATCATGTGGTATTCTTTTCTCAGTTCTTCCTGCTGTTTCTTGCAGGCTCTCTGCTTATTCCTAGCGACCTTTTCGAGATAAGCGTCCTTACAATCAGATCATATCCTTGAGTTTTTCTGATGTCTGAAAGACTCCTATAGTATTAACATTTCTCATTAAAACAGATTCTCTCCACATTCAAGTCAGAGAAACCCTGTTTAGCCAAGTTTTCAAACTATTTCCTTCTGAAATCTGAATCTTTACTCCAGATTTGTGAATTTTAGAACATACCTCTATGTAGGATTTTTTTATTTTGCTGCATATGCATGTAAATTCGCATGATTAAAAAAGGCCTAATTGTAGAAACATCTAATATTTATTGTATAAACAGTGCCAGCACACCCATTTCTTCTGCTTCTCCCAGATTTTGAGTTGTCAGACGTGGTAATTCCTATCTTCAATGCAGCTAAACTGAGTTTCCACTATTATTCTTTCAATTTAAAGATCTCCCTGGATCCTCCAACTTTGTATTAAGTGTTATACACACACCACTAAAAATCATGAGACTCCAATAATCTTAATGGGCTAGTTCCTTCTTTGGAAGAAATTAAGGTAGACGTACACAACAGTTTCAAAAAATTTATATTTTAAACAATATATGGACTGCACACTTCAATACACAACTTGGTTTGAAAGCATGAGTATCTCTGTTTCTACACTAACGCCCAAAGGTTATCTGGATCTTCAGCGTGGACAACTTCCTAAGTTGGATTTGTCTCTCTGGTCATTTCCTTCCATGGACATTTCTGAAATACACCTTACTTTTGAACATGCATGAGTTAATTACATTTTTTGCCCATGAGAAATTTTTCTTGTTCCCATTGAAAAGAACATTGAGTATTTCAATGGTATTTTATGGTTTCTTTGCGGGGAAAGAAAACACTGCAAAGATGATTATTCAGAGCAGGGTATCAGGTACAACAAAGGAGCCACTGAAGGTGAAATACCAGAGAAATCAGAGTATGAGAGAAAGGATGTGTAAGGGTATTCTACTATCAATTGCCACAATTAAGCAAACACAGCTATCAGTTAAGAATGAAAATTTGAAGACCTTAACTGAAACTTACTTATGTGAAGACAGATTCTCCTTTAACCTGGCAGCTTCCCAACTACTGTGTAAACCTAAGTCTTATTCTGCATTCTTCAGCAGTTAGCTGATATTTTTAGTCACACTGTTCAAAGTCTGTTCCGGGACACTTGGCATAAACCTGGGTTTAATTTTTAGTGAGCAAGTCAACTCTCCGTTCCTTTGAATAACAGAAAGTGAAGATATCATGTATAACAGAAAGATTTTGAATTATATATGACATACTGGATACGGAGGTACAACACCTAACTGCACAGAGTCAACACTGCAAAGCCACTTGGGTTTTGCAATGTACTTTCCAGCGCTCCAGACCCCAGTCAGACTGGTTAGCCAACATGCGGGGATGAACTGAAGCTGACTCCATGTGCAAGGACTGCACTCAACAAACCCTTCCAGAGCACAGACCGCACCACACCAATACCTGCTATAATCATCAGCATCTTCTAGTCCTGCTGGGCTAATGAGCTCTGCTGTGATGAGCAGAGGGAGCAGTAGTGAGACCACATTAAATACCTATAGAGACCCACAGGTCTTGTAGAGTCACTCACTGGCTCCTCCACGCCGTGTTATCAGTGGCCTGAGTTCTGGGAACACGGTGCAAAATTTTCCAAGGTTTATCCAGCAACATTTCTGATCCAGCATGGGTACAGCACTTCATCTAATGAAAGCAACTGTACTGTTATCCTTGGAAGCCGTATGTTCACAAGCCTAGGCATTTATATCTGCACTTGGGTAATCTGCTCCCAAATAGCCAATGGCTGACTGCATATCATACTCTGAAGAAGCGGGCTTTGTATTTACGGGCTAATTTCTGCAGACTGGGATTAACAGAATTAGCTAGTAATCGAGTACTGAATAACCAGAATTTGCTTTCTGGTAAGAACACATTATTTCCAAATCACAGTTTGGCTTCCAAATGCTGACAGATGTCAATAAATTATTACAGTTTTGAATTTTTTTTTAGTACTGCAGCCTAAGCACCTATATTAAAATGTTTATTTTTTTCTAACCATGAAGCCTTTTAAAAAAAATGTACATATACAGGTAATCCAGCTAGCCAACCTTCACAAAGTATTTTAATCAGAACTCCAGAATAGGCACCGTATGCCAAAACACCAGAGATTAAAAGGCACATGACATAGCAATACACATTTTGCCATACATTTAATTAGTTCCCAGCCAAGTGGTTACTGTTCCAGAAGCATTTCCAAAAGACAGATTTACTAAAACAATATTAGAGAAATGAGTTTCAAGTTTGTAGCACGAGTGCCAGTGATCTTGCAATGACCAGTCAAGCCAGTTAGATATGAGTGTGAATTCCTGAAACCCAGAAGTGTGTCTACAACTAATCTCCTTGTTTAATGCCTGGTGGTGAGAATGTAGGAAAGAAGGATGAAGGTAACCTTGTTCAAACACATGACTTTTGCACTGTTCAAGGAATGGGATGCTTAAATTACTATTCCAGTTTAGACTGTATTTTAAGACAGAGTGAGAAGAAAACAGTCTACAGTGTATTTTAGATTATTCAAAAACCATGACAGAATTGTTATCGTACTGTTCTTAGTCACCACCCTTATGAGCAAAATATGAGACACATTCTTCCTAAAGAGGAAACAAAATGTGTAGTTTGGGTAAAACTAGTTTCGATTTGTGCAGAACAAGGGACACATAAGAACCAGTGCTGTTAATCACTCATTTGTATTTGATTTGGAGAATAATACCCATTGCGAACAGCTAGTCCTCAATTTAACAGTAGCAGCAGTGAAAGTTAAATCCTTATAAACACCAACATCTGTGTCATCATTTGTTGCTAGGGCACATGCAACACTAAATAAGAAGGTCTAACCAATACAGCATATTGCATTAAGGATTCAAAACCCAAGCTCGTAACATTTTAGGACCTACTGGGAAGTATATATTGTCTCCAAAACAGCAATATCTAACATGGAAAGCTAATTAAGAGGTCTACTACTAGGAAAAATGAAAACTTTCCATCAAAACCATCTTCCATTGACCCAACACCAACTGGTTAGTTTAATCCCTATTTACAAATTGTTTGTGCAGAAAACAGTTATGGCTTGAGTGAAGACGCCCACACCTGCTGGTTGGTGCAGATACCAAAGAGGCAGGGAAGGTGCAGAAGAGAAATGAACAGGACTGGGGCAGAGGCAGCATTACAAGGGCAGAGACAGCAAGCTGAGGGCACTACCTAGCATGGCCCCACTTGGCCTGGCTGGGTTTCCTTCCACAAGGTAAACTTCCAGTAGCTACATGCCCTCTTCTGTCTTACTAGCAGCAGAAGACATAGTCTGAGCAGAATCATCATCAGGCGGTCCAAGGGGACCACGTAAGGGAAGAGCTCTGGTGCTAAATCCATATTCACCCAGCTGGAAGAGCAGGAACGGGTTCCTGAGAGAGCACGTGTTTTAGTTTCAACCACGGGTGAGTATTTCCATGGATGTGATCCTGGCTTTGGAAAAATAAGAGTTGGAGAGACTGACTCGCCATTCAAAAGGATTGATGTTACACACTGTATCATGATACTTTGTGTAGTATCCATACCGCAGAAGTCTCAAATTGTAAACCCTTTCAGTACCCATCAGCTATTTTCAAGCTTTAGGATTTAATTTCTGATTCAAAAATAGTCATAATACAAATTAATGGTAGTGAACTTCAGAGTCAAATCAGGAGGGGGGAAAAATTAAAGCACAACTGAAGAACAGCCTAATTTGGAAGAAGAAAATCCACACTCAAAATGTAAGAATAGATTAAGTACAAACACCCACTTTCCTTTTCTCTAATCTCTGATTCTCTTCATTGTGCAATTGCCCTTAAAAATGGTGACATGAAGAGAAAGGGGATAATCTCAGGCTGTCAAGTTGCTGTGGATGTATCCCTTCTAACGATGAGATGTAAATATTATTTTACTTGCCTGAAAATGCCTTAAGCCATTGTTTAAGCACTACAGGTTTACAAGGGAGGCAGCGCTGAAATAGAGAACTCAATGCATTTAAATATTAACATTAAAGCAAGATGATGATCATTAACACAGTTAACTATCCCAAGTCTTCAGCAAAATTTTCCAGTTATGTATCTTTACTACAGGGTCCTTTTTTTTTAATCAATAAAAGTTATTTTTTCAAAAAATGCTACTCAGTGTTTAAATCCTACTACATTAACAAATTTTCTTGACGCAATAGCTTGTTCTCCATGGATTTCACGTGTGTTCAAGTGTTGGCAATGCTTTTCTCTACTGAAGATATTGCCAACCAATTTAAACAGGAACTTTCATTTGTCATTGTGAGAAAAAAAACAAACACACCTATAACCTTCTTCAGATGAAGATAAATACTCAAGTGATGAAGTCCCATAAAAAAAAAAAAGTATTTCAAAGTTTCACTTGAACTGAAACACAGAGCAGCATATACTTCATTTCCAATACGTTTTGCATTGTTACATTTCTTTTAAGTCCAGGCTGAACCGAAATTTCAGAATTACTGCATCAGTTATTTTTTTTTTCCATGATGATATCTAGAGTAGTAGCATAAACCCGATTTTAAAAACAACTAGCTTTCCACTGTGCATTTTACCAATATAGCAAAGCTCAACAACTCATTATGTGTCAGGCTGTACTTGGCAAACAATGACTTTTTTTGTAAGATTCTAAGATGCATTCCCTTGACCTACCCTCCCTCCCTGCATTTTAAGATACAGTTTAAGAACCTCCATTCACCCCACCACTATGGGAAGGAAAAGGACAAAAAAAAGAACCATGAATTTCAGAAAACAAATTGCAGTATTAGCCACTGTTTGCCTATGCGTGGATGTTGGCAAGTAGCTTCAGTTGGCCATATGGAACACGCTAATACTTGTTTTTGTCCAACGAATAAGAATTAAAGAATCAGGCAGTGATTTAAAATAGATATATACATATGCTTTATAAGTTATTTTTTTCCATGGGGCAGGGGGATACTTTCTTTATAGCTAATGCCTTGCTACAATATTTATGTTCAATGGAGAAAATACCTTCTATTTTTCTGTCCTGCAGTTGTTTTAACACCTGAAAGAGGCTCAATTAATTTCTCTTATGAAACATATTTATTAAGGACATCTAATATACTATTCTAATTTAAAGTAATGTTAAAACATGTAACTAAAAAAAAAAAAACCTTTGAGTTGAAGACAACTGGTTCAAATTTAGCCAGTGCCTTTTATTTCACCATATTATATTCCAATGAAAGCTATTTTGGGAAGAGAGAGGGATGAGGCTGGAGCAAAACTGTTCGGGCCATACAATTATGGGAATACTGCTATTATTCAGGCACCAGGAAATAGGAAGCGTCACAAAAATTACTTCCTTACCTACATTTGTTAGAAATAAAGGAAAGATCTTCTTGATCTCCAGTATAAATACTCGTGATGCCAAAATATTGGATGGCCTGAATCCAGGATATTAAAATAGCTCTGCCTTTTGAAGTCTGAATTTGGGGTTTTTAAATACTGATATCCCTTACAAGTCTAAAGATCAGCAATATTGTCTGTCTTACTCCACTCCTCACTCCACTGGCCTTTCATCTACTAGCATAACAGATATACATACTTATTACTCAGAACTGGGTTATGCAGTTGTTTTGCATCTTTTTTAATTCCTTTCTCTTACTAACATTGGCAACACTTCAGGAGGTATTTTGGGAAGTAAAAGACACTGGGAACCCTTAAGAGCCAAATGGATTACAGTATTTTTCGGATGTCCTTAAAACTAACCTTTGCCTCCAAAACTTAATATGGAAAAAAGTTTATATTATAAACTATGTAAGTGAAAGTTAGAAAAATATGAAGCACAATACTACAGTACCACCAGAGTTAACACTAAACAAATCAAAGCATTTGATGAAAGCAATATTGAGCTTGAATCATACAGAAGTCATTTACACCCTCCTTGTATACAAAACATTGCACACCATGTGAAAAAAAAACAACAAACTAAACAGGAAACCCACTCTCTTGTATTTATACAAGCTACTTTACATAATAACAGAAACTACCGATTTTATCCAGGTAAGGCAAGAAAGAAAACAACTTGCTTTTTTTTCCTGCAAAACAGAAGTGTTCATAAGCAAGTAATCTGTTTTGTTAGACCAGCTGAAAGGATTTTTTTGTATTATTATTGAAGTCTCCTTTGTCATAAACCACGCTGCTTCACATTCTGTTGACGTTACATTTATGCAACCAGAGATGTATCAGATACACTCCCTCTAAGAAAACCATGTGTTGTTACATTCAGCCAGGCACTTTTTACATTGCCAACTCTCTAAAACATGAATACAGGCTATAAAAACATATCTACTAGTAAGGAATAAACATGTTTAAGAAAAGAGGAAAGGAGCAGACTCACACAGTGCAGACTTATCTTACAATATCAGAAGTTTTTTCCCCCCCTCTTATTTCCTTTTTTAGCAACTTGAAATTAGTACATAGCATTCATGATTTCTCACCCATTCAGTATCAATACTACCCAAATACAAATACTGGCATCAATGGTTTCCGAAGAACTACAAATCCCCAAATTTGCTTAAAGAAAACATCACCAAATTCTGAAGGTTTCAGCTCTAAACACAGAGGGGTTTGCTGCAGAACAAAAACATTTACAGCATCCTAGAAGGAAGGGCGAGAAAAGATGATGATGGGAGAAGAAACAGAGCATGCTGCTTCCATTCATGTAGTAGTGATGTCAGCGCCTGCAATGGTAGTTGCTCTGACCTGTAGAGGCTCAAAGCTGGAGTGTTTTCACAGAAATCTCCTTTATAAAAAGAACCTCTGGCAAATCACTAAAACACCCACAACAAAATGGCTTAGTAGGATAGCCAATTCAAGGAATCCTGTAACTGGAAAAGGCTGAAAGGAGGTGGGAAGGGGCAGGTGTCTTAAGAAGAGAAAAAACATCTATCCATCAGAATCATAAGCAGCCTCCAGCACGAGCATACTCGTGAAACAATCTAAGTCAGACTGCAGAGCTAAAGACAAACAGATCTCCTACACTGGTGAGAAAAACAACAGGATTATACCTAGAGCCTAAGCTCACATTTTACAGCAGTGGGAAACGGTTTTGAAAAACCTGAGAAAATAAAATAATAATAAAAAAACCTGAATCAAGTCGCTTCCCCAAGACTTGCATGCTGACAACAACTATAAATAGCTGGAGTAGCACATTGTTTAACAAGCCGCAGCAAGATGGTCCATGTCTGAAAACAGAACATTTTTTTTTACAAGTCCTCCATTATTACTGCAGCAGTTCTCCAGTTCAGCAATCAATTTTCTATATACTACTACCACCGTATATAGACTACAAACAGCGTTTTTAGTATCCATACATAATACACCAAAATGCTAAGAACAAGCAGGGAAACAAAGACAAAATCCTGCCCCATGGCATACAACTATATTCCAAACTGTGTAAAAACAGCTCTAGGTTTGGAGGGGGGGGGTGATGTTGGTAACCTTTTTTCCTTTGCGAGACCAAAGAAATAGGGTATCTTATTACCCTCGCCTGCTAGAAAATGGTGCCTGTATTTCGGTAAAATAAAGCTGTTGACGTGTGCAATTGTGGTCATTATTAGGGCGATCACGTTGTTTTCATTCATTCATTCAGGATTTGCTAGAGGATGTCAGCTTCTGCAGCAGCAGCTGGCTTGACCTGGAGGAGGGGGAACAAATTCCTCCCAGTGCATACAGATTACAGGGCGCATTTCGTGACGGACCATTTATGATCTTATACATTGCGCTCATTAAACCGAATCAAGCCGTGTATGCTGCTAAGGCGGTTCACCGTGAGGCAAGCTCCAACAAGTTTAATGACGGAAAAGTCATTCAGTACTAATTTATAGTCTGATTTATTAATGCTAAAATAGCCCACAGATGAAGATGACTGAAACCACTTTCTAAAATAAAAATTTCCCCTCCAACAAAAGCTTCGTACATAATAATGAAATATTTCACAGCTTTGCAGTATTTTTCCTTGCTTGCAGGTTAACTGCCCACATTCCTCCCTCTTCAATACACCTTAAGCGTAGACCTTTATACACTGCACCACTACAATGTTTTGCTCCGGGTCCCCATAATTAAATAATTTACAGTATTCATCATCAGCACCATCACTATTCATGTGCACTGATTGTTTTTGTTTTGCCTAGCTTCCCATTAGGATTTTCCAAAGGTTAACGGAGTAGGAAAAAAGGAAATCTACATTTAGTATTTCATATAGTGGGAAAAATATGATCTTTAAAATTTTAAGTAGAGCTTGGATGAAGCAAAATCACTGAAGCTCAGTTCTATTTTCAAACACAAGAACTTCTGCATAAATAGATGATCTTTTTGAGAAATAAGTTATGAAGTATCTCTGTTCAGATTATAACAACCAATTTAGTCATCTGCATAAGCACAAATACTGTATAGGGTAAATTAACTCCATGCGTAACTGGCAGTGACATTTTGCTCATTTGCAAAACGCTGCCCATGTCCTAGCACCGTTCTGATGAGAGAGATGTGCCGAAGTTACAAATACTACAGATTGTAAGGTTTTACTACACATTAAAACTGAAACCGTGGGAGGGGGTAGGGTAGGGAGAAGGTAACAGATTCCACTGCTACAAACACGTTGGCAATCAACACAGACCACAATTTGCCATAGAAATGAAACACAGTAAGACTTAAGAAAGGGACAGAACAAGTGAGGGGTACTGAACCACGTAAAACGTTCCCAGGAAGAGATGATGTGAGATACCCGATAGCTACAGCCGGATAACATAAAAAGTGCATTTAGTCTGATTCATTCAACTGCTGAAGTGATGGGAGAAGGGGGGAGGGAGGGGGGAGGTAAGATGGCCACTGCCACTTTAACACATTCAATAATTTAACAGACAACCTGACACAGGTTAAGTTGGACTTGCTGGGAATCAATTTTACATTTTAAACTTTACAGGCCTATTCTGGCTACGTTGGGTTGTTTTTTTTTTTATTTTACAGTCTCAAGGATTCAGTATTAAATATCACAAGGAGGTAGACTGCGTTATTTGTTTTTAAGCATCTCAATATGGGAATTTCCTTTTTGTTTTAGAGTCTGTGCTTGAAAACATTACGTATTTTAACCTAAGATGTTACAAAAACGCAAGTCTTTTAAGAAACGGAGCTCTGCAGAAAGGAAGAGCTTTTGAGGCTTGGGTTTAAGGCGCACTTAAGAACGGGGCTGTGACACCCCAGATATACATCTAACCCATTAACAACCCCTACTGAATAATTACACGTGTAGACAGGGAAGCGGATTCATTTCAAACTCGTCCCCCCGTGGCACACCTCCCCTTACGGGCAGGAGGGAGCAGAACCGTCGGGGGAGCCCCGGCCCGCTCCCCTCCGCAGCGGGGGGAACCCGGAGGGCGGCGGGTCCGGCCCCGGCTCCGCTCCGCTGGGGAGGCGCTTCCTCCCGCAGCCGGCGCTGGCAGGCGGCGCGGGGGGAGGACCGGGGTGTTTTTCCCAAGCCCGAGGAAGAGGAGGAGGAGGATGACATTTAAGGGCTCGCCTGCCTCCCGGGGGAAGGGACGAGGTGCTTCCCCCCGCCGGCTGGGCAAACCCGGGCACGGCACCTGCCCCGCTCCCGGGGCGGTGGGGGTGCCCCTAAAGGGCTCACCCTCACACATACCCCCAGCCGCTCTCCGAGACTCCCGCCGGGCCGGGCCGGCAGTCCCCCGGGCTCCCACCCCCGCTGGCCCGGGGGCCGGGCAGGGCGCACCCCCCACACCAGGGAGTGCAGAGGAGGGGGGGACCGGGGGTGCTCGGAGGCCGAGCCAGCACCCCCCGGGTGGGGGGAGGGGGGGTAAGAGGGGGCAGGGAAGCAGGACGCCGGCTTTGTCCCGGTGCTTTACCTCTGTACACCGGGGAGCTGGGGCTCCGTCTCTCAGGTGAGCTGCTCCTCCTGCTCTCCGGCGAGCGCCGCTGCCGGCCCTTCACCCTGCCCGGCTCCGCCGCGCCGCCTCCCGCCGCCAACGGCGGCGTCGCGCTGGGCGGCGGCGGGCTGCCTCCGCCGCGACCCCCTCCGCCGCCCCCCGGCCCGGTGTTGCTGCCCACCGAGGCGGAGGGGGACCGGGTCGGGCTGTGCTGGTTGCCCCGCAGGAGCTGGTACGGGACGGTCGCCCGGATGGGCTGGAGCAGCCGGCTGGTCCCCGCCGCGCCTCCCCCGGCGCCGTTACCGGGGCCCCCGGCTGTGCCGCCCCCGGCAGTGGGGGACCCGGCGGCGCCGCGCCTCATCCTCTGCGGCGGGGGCTGGTGGTGGGACGGGGGGGTCTGCGAGGAGCTGGACGAGGAGGACATGGTGGGGATGCGCAGGACCCGGCGGGTCACTCGCTCCGGCGGCCGCGGGGGGTTCGAGCTCGGCCCCCAGCGCCCCGCATGCACCGGCCGCGGGGGTAGGGGGAGGGTGGAGGGGGAGGAAGGAGGGAGGGGGCGGGGCGGGACGGGACAAGCGCTTCACGGCCCGAGGGAGTCTCCGCGCCGCCTGCCCGGCTGCCCCCGGCGCTTCCTATCGGCGACGGCGGCTGCTCCCACGCCAGGCTCCGGCCATCGCTGCCCGACCCAGCGTCGCAGGCACCGGGGGCGCTGCCGAGCCCCGCGGCCGCTCACATCGTACAGCGCTGCCGGCTCCGAGCGGTCGGCGGCGGGGCGCGGCGAAGGCACAGGCGGCCGGAGGGGGTGGGATGGCGAAGGGGGGAGACGCTCGTAGCCGGCTCCGGCTCCTGCCCCCGCCGGCGCCCGGCAGCCGCGACCAACACCATCCACTCGCCGCGCCGCCCTGCCTGCGAATGGCAACGCGCAGCCCCGACGCCCGGCCGCGACGGGCAGGGGCGGCAGCCGCGCCCCGCCATTGGGCGCCGCCGCCGCGCCAGCTCAGGCTCCATTGCCCAGCGCCGCTGTCGCTCTCGGCTCTCAACCAATGAGAGGGCGGGGGACGGACGCGCCGGCGGAGGGAGGCGGGCTGAGGGAAGTGGGATGTGGCGGCAGCGGCGGGAGGGGCGGGGAGGTGGGGCGGGCACTGCCGCGTGCTGCCCGCCGGCGGCGGCGAGCGCCCTTCGGGGCGGTGAGGGCGAGCAGGGCCGCCGGGGCCGGGGGGGAGAGGAGCCTTCCTGCGGCCTGGCTCGGCCCGGCAGTTCGGAGGTGGCCTGCCCGGCCCGGTACCGCGCTGCTCGTCGAGGTTTTCCCTCAGGACAGCGGGCGATTTCTCCCCACAAAAGTGGCTCCGGCCGGGCCGCCCGGCGCGGGGGAGGCAAGATGGCCTCCTCCGCTGGTTCCCCGCCGGGCCCGGGGGAGCCTCCGGGAGACGCTGCGGTGGGGTGCCCGACCCTGCGGGGCTGGGTAAACGGGGAGTACTGGGCTATACTGGCGGGCGGTGGAGGGGGAGGACAGCAGCCCCAGGGGGGGATCAGTGAGGTGCCAGGGTGTGCGCTTGAGTTTCAAGTTGACTTTACAAAGATTCTGATGGAGCAGGGACTCTGAGCCGAGCCACGCACTACCCCTAGTTCCAGAAGACTCTAACCCAATTTCTCCATTTCCTGAGTAGGGAAGGCTCAGAAATGGAGCCAAAGTTACCTGCAACAAAGTTTATTAGCATCCATTGAATGCGACTGTCAGGCCTTTACAATAATATTCCTCTTGCTAAAAGATCAAGATGTTCTTCGAATTCAAGTTAAGTGTCACTTCATCATTTCATATAAGTGTATATGGAATTTATAAGAATTTTTTCCTAATGTATGTCCAAAAACACTTTTCGGAGAATGTCAAGAGGAAAATAAAAAGTTTTACAGTGATGTGAAGAAAAGTGCTCCCACTAGATGAATTGATAACAAGGAGAAAGAGCTCCCACTAGATGAATTGATAACATGAGACAATGGGACAGAAAGAAAATAAAGATTGAGTAGCTTAATAGCTAAGAAAATAAAGGCTGTAAGATCAGAAAGATAAGTTGAGCCGAGTCCATCAAGAGAGCAGTGTTTATGTTGGATCTGACGCAAATAGGATGCTAATGGAGGTGAAGGAAAGATGCAGCGAGTCTTGCTTCATGGAGGAAGCCAGCTCAGTGTGATGACCTCTCAGATTCAAAGTGCAGGCTCTAAGAGAACAAAAAGAACATAGAATATAGATAGAAGTAGACCGGTTGGTGTTTAGCAAGCTATATTCTGCTATATAAGATACTGCCTTACAGTTGATATGTAATCAAGGAAAAGTGTCACAGAATTAACGATATCCCTTGTACTCTTTTTGATCATATGATGAACACTCATAATTGCCTGGTAGCACACTTCAGGTTACTACGCTTATTCAATACTTCCATAGCTGCCCATGCCTATCCTTATCCCCTAGTAGCCCAGGAACCAGTCGATAGTCCCAATGAGAAACTGTATTCTAGGAAAATGCATCTATTCATGGGCTGTTAACGAGACTTTGTTTGCACTAGCACCATGTGATGCAGTCAGCGCGGTTATGTTACAGAAAGGGTTGGAATAATACACCTCACATCCACAGGAACATGTGCTCGAGCTACAAAGCCACTCGTATAAATTAATTTTAAGAAAAATCAGCAACCACGTATTTTTCCATTAGTCCAGTCTTTTTTCCTTTTTTTTTTTTTTTTCCGCTAGCATGAGCCAAATTTGTTTGTATAACTGCGGTGTTGAGTCTTTTTCCCCAAGGATTTTGTCCTGTTCTTAATCACGGCTTATGAAGTCTATCTGGTTTATTTTTAATGCTTCACTGCACTGGGGTCAAAATGGCTGGAAAGCATTCACCTGTAGAAGTAGTCTGCCCACGCTGGTATCGGTAGTGTTTTAAACAGTAAGCACATTTTCCTCTATCTGTAACTTTGTCAGATAACATTGCTGATACAGTAATGTCTCACAGAACAAAAATCATTCGGTGTCAGCTGAGAGAGAAGGTGCATCTTTGACCAGGGCAAGAGCCGATACGTTGCAGCTCTTGCCAGTGCTTAGTTACATCAGATTAAAGTCAAGGTGAACTAGTAGAACTCTTGAATTTAACTGTTTAGACAGCATTCTACAGTCCCTGCGAGTAATTCCATCATGTTCTTCCACATCAAAAAAAGCATGATATTCGAATAGGAAGAACAGACGCATAAAGGCAAGGTAAATGTGTGACACAAAAAAAATCCCACAAGCCCCAAATACAAAAAGAACCCTCAAACCATAGCACTGTAAAATATCAGTACCAAGTCTTCCCTTCCAAACAAACCAAGGACCGTGCCATAACCTTACAGTCCGAACTGAACCGACACATCACCTGCAAAGCCTTCAGAGCAAGCGAAGAAGAAAAGATCCACTGGGGCCGCTTCCAGTCAAACTGTCGCCAGAGACATCAACAGCTGCACAGGGGAGATGTCGCTCCCCAGAAGTTACTTCAATCTTCATCCCTTCTTAACTAGAATTAGCATACGTAGTATGACAACACTGTGCCATGTGCCCAGTAAACAGTGGTGTTCAGAAGAGATGAAGAAAGTATTCTTCCTTATTTTAAAGTGCTTCGCCAACTGCTGAATTTTTCATTATGTTTTTGGTCTAGGTTTCAGAGTGCTTCCCTCAGGGAATACCATTGCTCTGTAACATTCAGGGGAAGATATAGCAGGGAAAGTGAAGCAAAAACTGAGCTCCTATCAGAAGCTTCCTATCTTTCAAAAACCCACGTTTGCCTTAAATACCTTGAGACAACTTTTCAAAAGCTACGTAAGAGGCATTTCTTACTTCTCATTTCCATTTTAAGCAGCTACCTTGTCAGACAGCATGTGCTTAAGAGAGTTTACACTGGAGGTAAGGGGTGTTTCTGAAACTGAAATCCTTTTGGGAGACACGGGTGTCCTTCGCACGGCTTCTGGGAGAGGCATCCTGAGAGCAGTGGAAATTATACATCACAGCAAGAGCGTGGGAACAAGGGAGGGAACTCAAGGAGTGGGGCAACAACAGGCAAGCGTGGAGCAAAACTACACACATCTCTCCTGTGATTATCAATTACTAATGAGTTCATCTCTTGAGGGCAGAAACAGATTTACTTGAGTGCCATGAGCCATGGAAACCAAGAAGGTTTGGGTAGTCACTAGACATGGTGCAATCCTAATCCTTAGTTTGTTCCTACGTGAAGGTTTTAGAGAGGAAAGACTCTTCAAATCTGGACATATCTTTTGTTTCTAGGCACTTCCCTGGGCGTTAGGCCATCAATCCTCTGCTCCCAGTGTATCTACCTGCTTGTTTCATTATTTTTATTTCTCCCGTATCTCTCTCTCTGTTTTCTTTGCTGCCTTTTGCCCATTCCACTTAGAAACAAGTCCTTTGTGACTGTCTCTGAGGTTTTCACACGTCACCTAACACAAAATAGTAATAAGACAGGAAGCGTTTATCATCACATATCTTCGGATGCATTCCCTGTATTTCATTTATTTGTAATGAGTATACAATCGTGAATATTACATCTGGGAAGAGAGAAAGAACAAGAAGTAGTACTTGCATCCCAGTAATATTCTGGAAGAGATGACCAGAAAGCATTAGCTGCAGCTGAAGACTAGAACAACCCCAAACAACCTAAGGTGCAGCTCTCAAATGATAAAACTGGGTCTAAAATAAGGTTGCCACTGGGCGCTTGCAGCATCCCTAGGCAGGAACAGGAGCGCCATCTGTAGTTAGGGCCCCCTGGGAAATGCTGCTTTCTGCCTCTGAGTAGCTCTGCTGAAGCAGGAATGGCAAAATTTCCAAGAAAATGTCTATCTCAGGGTGTGAGGGTGTTGGTTTAGTTTTTGGCCTGTTTTGCCTTTAAAAAAAGGTCTAGCTAGAACAAGCCAGTCATGGGAAAAACAAAATATATGGAATTATTTTTACTACAAGTTTTTTTTGACAGCTGGACGCTGCCTCCATCAAGCACACTCCATCTTCTCACAGCTCCCAAATGTTCTATGGCACAGATATGTTCTCCTCAGATCAGCTGAGGACTCTCTGTCCACAGGCTTCTTGGGACTTGCCTTGCAATCGTGCCCTTGAATTCTCCAGGGCTGCTGGTACGAAGTCATTATCCCCACTGCTGGTTTTGTTAACACTCACGAGGGAAGAGGTTGGAATCGAGAAGTCTGGGTGAAATGCAGAGGAGTGAGAAATGGGTCAAGACATCAAAAAAAAAATTATAAAAAAGAAGGAAAGTATTTGGGACTGGGGTAGGAGGGCCAGGATTCAGGCACAGAGAATAAAGGAGAGAAGGAGCCAAAACGGGGCAGGTATAGGCAGGCAAAGCTTCTGTCTCCCCATTCAGTGCCACTTACAGCACTTCCAACTCATGATGACTTTCAAGTCTCTACATGCTCACCTTATCTTCCAACAACAAAAGGAAACCCACTACTGCGGACTTACTTTCGCATTGCTGATCATCCAGTTTAGGGCCAAACATGTGGTCAAGTGTTAGGTTTCCTTTCCTCCTGCCTTAGTTTCCCTGGAGATGGGGAAAAGGCATCAAGTAAAGGAATGTTAGACCTCTGGAGTCAAACACTATCTATACTAGGTCAAATTAGTATTTATGAATACTCACAAACTGGAAAAATTCAGAATTAAGTTTAGCATCAAATGTCAGCAAAAAGGTATTATAGTGCTGTCTTTTTCAGTCAAATGCTGCTCATTATTGTGTTTCATTCAGTGCACAGGATTGTCGCTGTGAGTAAGGACTGCATAATGAACAAGCCAGAAAACTACAGAATAAGAACCGTAAGATTTTCCCTTAAGAAAATTGAATACCATTTTGGATAATTGTCTTTTTTTCCTGTCTGCCAGGAGCTTTTTTGTGATACTGAATAACTCACTTAAACCAGAACCTGCCCATTAACCATTACTTTTGTTATAACAAAATCTTATCTCATCTGGAATCAGACCTGCTGATACATCCTCTTCTCTTCTTCAGGAAAATAGGCCAACCACTTGGGACTTGAATTACGTATTCCTTAGGCATTTGGTTTAACATGAAGGCAAACATTCAACTCGCAGCTAAAATCACCAATCCTCCTTCCTTCCAGGCTCCTAAGTCAGTCTGAAGTTTTTCCTTCTCTCCATTGGTACAGGTAATTCCATTCAACACTTGCCTTTAGCTAAGTCAACCCTGTCATACCATACCCTGTGAGAAGGTGAGTTTTCTCCAGCCTGCAGCCCTGCCCTACATTACTTTTTCAAGTTAAATCACTTGGCTCAATCACCATCTCCATCACTTTGCCCCAGTTCATCATCTGGGGAAAAAAAACCACAATTGCTACAGCTGGGACTAAGCCCAAGTCTTTTCACAGGAGCAGTTGAGGGCTTTTGCAGGTTTTCCCTTTATGCCATTTCTAGGCGATCAGTGAGGACACCCGAGGCCAAATTTGTGGGTTTGCTGAACACCAAAGTGAAGCTGAAGCTGATTGATATGGTGCATTAAATTAATGAAATGGTATAAAATGCTAAGTATTCTGATAAAAAAAAAAGTTATGGACACTTCTAGCGTTTTTACCTTAATTTCTCTTGCCAGTGTCTTTATCTGTAAAATGTCAATAATAATAGCTAAATAATGCAAGGACATCATAAAAATAATTCTTCATATTTATAAAACACTCTCATGCTACATCATAAAACCATTTATGAGGAAACATTATGTTTTCAGGGTAGCTTAGGTGCTCTATGTTAAGTATGTCCAGTAACAGTACCTTCAATGGGAAAGATAGAAACAGTAAGCAAATACCACTGGCAATTTGAATATATTTATATTGTTATATTTATTGCTAATCATACCAAATACAATAAATGAAAGGAATGGCACCATTTCATGTGAGCAGTACCTTGCTAAGGATATTAGGAAAGCACAAATGGGCTGTATAGTACTTTGATTTGTATGGCATTTTACGTTTTAAATGAGCAGCATCCCCTTAACAAGGTAGATTTGAAGCCGTTATCATCCATTAAAACAGCTATAAGTGTCTGATAGTAGAGTCCCTGACATCTTTCCATTAAGATTTCTTGATTCAGCCTGTATCTGGCTTTTTTTGTTCTTTTTGAACTGCATTTGCTGTGAATGCCCCTACCGGTGCCCTAGCTGTCGGGTTTGTGCTGGTGTTAAAATGGGTACATTTTGACAATACTGATTTCAAAGGCAAATATGAGGGTTTAGGAACTCCAATCCCTATTTCAGAGAGTCCTCCTCTGGATTTCTTCTACCTGACTGTCTTACTTTACTTTTTCTCACAAATAAAGCCTTGTTTACCACCATCTTTCTTCCTAGGCACAAGAAACAGCACTGAACTTTATTTGAAGCTTGTCACCGCTATTCCTTTACCAGCCAAATGGGATGCTGTTGAGTGACACAGTGGACGCCCCAACCACCACAGGGAACTAAACGTGCTGTCTCTACATCTCCAAAGCAGGAGAATATTCTCTCGTTAAATGGATTTTGCAGCCTGGTAAGAAGAATAAAATGTACGAGCGTGCCACATTGTTTAAAGAATTTTAGGGTTTGCTACTGTGTAAGGGACATACTCTTAATAAGGATGTTCCATTTTGAGACCTTCTGTGCATACAACAGGTTCTGGGGCCAGAGCAGAGTCACAGCACTGAGGCGAAATGCTGGAAATAATTATTATTTCCAGGCAGGTAATATATTCGCCTGTAGAACAAATATTTACTTGTAAATGTGGCTTGTTGGTGTGACAGCTATAAAACAGGCTTTAACAGTTTGCCTAATGCTAATTTACATATAATAAAAGTGCATTTACATAACAGTAAGGAACAAACCTGTAAGAACAAGGAAGCGTGCAGTTAGCTTAAAAGCGTACTGTTGAGGCAGCATGGTATTTAAGTGACATACATGATGCATTTCTGTTTTAACTGTATGCTTCCTTGAGTTTGTGGGTTCAAGTCACAGCTTTAATTGCATTTAAAAACAGGTTTGGGGATATGAATTTCCTTTGTAGCTTTTACATCCCAAACTAAAATAGAATGCAAAACTTAGGCATCATTAAAAGAGAGACAAAGGAAAGGGAACTGCTAGTAGGTCTCAGCAGCTGGGATAATCTCCCAGGGGGAGAGGCGGAAACCTTATTCCATGAGTCATTTAATACCAAATAAACAAAGCACTGGAGTATAAATTGTAAAGCATGATTTTGTTGTTGTTGTTGTTGTTCCTTGACAGAGGGAAGGCTACTGGACTTAATGGAGCTTTTCTTTTTTTAAGTTCTGTAGTAGTAGAAAGCAGACAACGTTATATATATAGTTTTTCTTTATTTCTCGTTGTCATTTTGATTCTTGCTGTAATGGTAATATAGTAAAGACACGAGCAACTTTAGCCCCTGCATGGTGAAGTAAAACTTTTTTTCCCAGATGGAGCCCTCAAGAACTGCTGAAACTAAGGATCCTCTTAGAAAGTGGCCACCACTGATATAGAATCATAGAATGTGATGGGTTGGAAGGGACCTTTAAAGGTCATCTAGTCCAACCCCCCTGCAGTAAGCAGGGACATCTTTAACTAGATCAGATTGCTCAGAGCTTCATCCATCCTGGCCTTGAATGTCTCCAGGGATGGGGCCTCCACCACCTCTCTGGGCAACCTGTTCCAGTGTCTCACCACCCTCATTGTAAAGAACTTCTTCCTAATGTCTAATCTAAACCTATCCTGCTGTAGTTTAAAGCCATTGCCCCTCATCCTATCGCTACATAGTGTTTTAATTATAGTTCTATAAAAGGTTTTACATGCCTGACTATCACAGGTGCTGCTATTAAATGCTATGCTTTAGTGACAAAGCTCTGAGGAAGGCAGGTGAGTAAGCTGTGTATGCTGCACATGCTCCTGGTCTCCAGTGGAATCCATGGGACTGATAGAAGGCAACAAATAATCCCTTTGCATTGGTACTGTAGGAGCATGTCTGTAATCAAACATAATTATGGAATCACTACCAGTCAGAGCTGTTATAGTCTTGTCTGTAATCAAGAACAGCATTATTGCAACATTTAGTACTCCCAGAGTAATCTGAGATTTATGGATCCTTGGAAAGAAAAGCGTTATTTGGCAAATCTATTTATGTGTGTTATTTGCCCAGAAAGAGATTTCTTTCTTTGAGACATCAGGACAGTTCCAGTGAAGTACATCTTCTGGATAATTTCTTCAGATTCTTCACAGTCTTAAATGACAAAAAGCGCACA
The DNA here is from genome assembly GCF_963924245.1 of Chroicocephalus ridibundus. Classification (NCBI taxonomy): domain Eukaryota; kingdom Metazoa; phylum Chordata; class Aves; order Charadriiformes; family Laridae; genus Chroicocephalus; species Chroicocephalus ridibundus. Next base: position 28,954,441 of record NC_086285.1, on the reverse strand, counting down.
CATTACTTGAAGGAATTCTTTACAAGCTTGTCATGTGCAAACTTGGACTGGCCAGCCAGGTAGACCTGAGCACACATAATTTCCCTGATGCTTGAGATAAAATGTAACCACTACTGCTGGAGGTATAACTACTACATCCAAATAAACAGCTGAAATCAGTGTCATCATACAGAAATTGAACTCTTTGATGTAATTGTTCAGTTATTACAAGGCCAGGATGAAATGTCTCAAGGGGAAGGCTTTCCCCTATAGTATTGAGTTAGGTTTGGCTCTTCCAGCAGACAGTGTATCTCTGTTACATGAAAGGGAATGTTAAACAGAAAATGTATTTGGAAAAAGGATGATATGTGAGGTAACTCATCTAACTCATCATAAGAAGTGTAGAGAAAGGGAGTAAGAAGTGCAGTTGATCGTGCAAGCGTAGAAGAAGCTGTATCTCTTAATTTTGGAAAGAAGAGGGGAGAAAAAGAAATTTTTTGCAACTCCTTAGATTATAATGGGACGGAAGACATCTCTGAATTCAGAAGTGGGGGTGGGTGGGAAAGCAAAGGAAGAAGAAAAATCTTGTTACCTTAAAAATGTTACCTCAAAAGGTTTGGCTGCCAACTAATAAAAACACCTCAAAGTTCCACAAGGAAGTTGTGTGTTTTGTTCTACAAGTTACATAGGTGATCTGTAGAGTTGATCTGGAGGGCACAAAAGCCGATACAGCCTACTCTCCATACCAAGCCTCTGAGGCTGGGAGAGTCAGCTCCTCTGTTTGTGTATATGGCGACAGCTCTGCCAAATACCTCTCAGATACAGCAGCTTTATCAGAGAGAAGCATCTAGGCTGCCATGCAAAGGGAATCCTCCCAGTGGTGTGTCAGGCTTAAGGAAGGGCGTGATTATCATCCCAGAGGAGTGTAATGTGAACCTGTGCCACCCATTCATCCAAGTGGTGGTGAGATCAAGGAGGCTTCTGCTCTTTGCTCACTCTTCCATTCTTTTCTTCTCTTTCTTTCTTTTTATTTCCTTTCTTTCATCAAACAACTTATCTTCATATTAACTTATTTTATCGTGTACATTTAAGATGTGCAAAGCATGAACCAACACCCCAAGGCACAGTGGTCCTTGGAAATGGATCTCCAACTAGACCTTCAACAGATGGTCAAACCAGGACAACCAGGTAGATGGGAGTTTCCCATCTTGGGGTGCTTGGGTGGCTGCTGGCTCTGATTAGCATCTTCCAATGGCAGGTTTTCTCTGAAAACAGTCTAGTGGATTCTTTCACCGGACCACATCAGCTCTTCTAAGCCTGGTGTTTCAAGACTTCTCTACCAGCCACAGCCTGGGACTCACAAAGCTCTGGTCCCTACATAATGGTGACGTGGCACTTCCACACTTTTGCCTGAGTTCATCTTGAAGGTGGATGTTGTCTGTTCTCTCACTTCAAGGAAGCACGTCCTCATCTAATGAAATCAGGTGTCTGATCCCCCAGGTCTCCTGAACTCCTGCATGTCTTTTTTTTTTCACAGGAAGGACAAGCAGTTCAAACACCAGACAGGAGAATAGTGATCCTGCAGCCCCATTGGGCTGTGCTTATTTATGGGTCATAACCCAGAAACAAAATATTCGTGTGTGTTTGAGGCTTTGTTCTGGTCTCACAGATCCAGTAGCATTAATGGAGTTGAGCCTAGAATTTAATACACATGAAAATACAGAAAAGCGAGGCCGAGAAAACTCAGGATTAAGCAAATAACCTCTGCATGACAACAGCAAGTGAGCTTGATTTTTTTTAAAACCAGACAGATTTCTGTACAGAAGGCCTTTTCCTCACTGCTGGCTGCAGAAAAGAAGGAGCAGAGGCAGCTGCAACCACCTCAGCTTTGGAGATGGGGCTCCCAGTAGTCAGTCCTGCAAGAAAACACCTGGCCGACCTTAACGAACATTATTTTCTAGAATGTTCCCCAAGCTCTGCTGGCAGGGAAATATACCTACTGTATAAGCAAGAACATAAAGAGACAGTTCTCAAACAGCACACGGTTTGACTTAGAAAAGCTTTCCTTAAGGGCAGAATTAATTATATATCATACAGATCTATTATATATTCTGTTTATACAATTATAAAGCATTATGGTTAATTAGTTGTGGTACAGACTCCTGAAGCAGAATCTGGTTAGAGAATAAACAAAACACTCAGTCAGCTGCGACGGTGGTTAACGACTTGCACTTTCATATCGCCTTTCACACTGAACTCTTGAAGTGATTTGTAAGTTACACAATCCAGTGGGCTTGCGTTTTATATTTTTTTTGGTTTTATATAAAATTAGAATATGCTGATGTGAAGTGGCCTGGTATTCTCACACCTTTAAGAAATTAAATTCAAAATATTCCCTAACCGTCTTCAATTGAACTGTTTTTCCTGTTTACTGTCATCACACCTGGGTGAGCTAGTGGTTAATCGTGATCCTGTTACGGCTGGCATTGTATATATACAGAACATAAGTACTTCTCCATCCCCTTTTCCTCTCCTGATATATACAGCTCTGACTGGCAGAAGTGGGAACCTCTGTCTGCCTCACTATCCTAAATATAGGGGTGAAATCCTGATTGTGAAAAGATTTTGATTGGACTGAAGTGTGCAGTACTGCATAGGTTTCGTTTTCAAACTATATTCTTACATTGGTTTAATGCGATGAAATGGGCTGACATGCCACAATATTCATGCCTCAAACCATCTGACATCTTTGAACTTAATTACTTTTTTGCCATCACATTGTTTAGCGCTGAGTCTTATTGTTGTGTATATGCTGCTTCAGGTGTCCGGGGAGAATAAGTGGTTTTGGAAATCTCATCAGTGTCATGTGAGTAAAGCTAAAAAAAAAATAAATTAGTATTATTTGTGGTGTCATGGGATATTGTACTGGTTACTGTGCACACTCAAAAAGGCAGTTCTTAAAGCAAAAGAGCTTGTAATATTTATAAGAGAAACTGAAGTCAAAAACAAGAAGAAGGGAGTGAGAGTGAAGTTAGAGTATGTATTTAGTACAGACTAGATATCTATACTGCAAAATGTAGCACACAACATATTTACAGATCTACAAATAAGTTAAAAAGAGCACTCCCCACTGAAAATGCCGCAGACTGATACCACTTCTCAGTTTCCTGAATGCATCGTGAAAGTAGTGGGATTTGAGATAATTTTAAAGGAAGGTTGCGTAGGTTTTTTTACAGTCTATTTTGGGCATAGTTCTCTAGAAGAAAGCCTGAAAGACGTATATGAAAGAACTCCTGAGAGATAGAGATATGTGGGCAACTGAAAATGTCATCATCAGCTCGGGACAACGAACTGCACAGTAAAATACCAGATAAGATTACAGATGAGCGCCCAATGGATGCCCCTAACTTGTGTTCAAAGTAGCAGTAAAGGGGAATGCCAGGAAAGGATACAAAAAAGGGCTGATAAAATCATAGCAAGAATTCAGGAAGGTCATCTTGACTTCAATGTTTTAGTCTCAAGTGGAAACATTGAAAAGTGGAGAACTTGCATTGTAGAGATGGCAGTTGCATTGATGCAATCACAAGAAATCACCTTAGAAAACACATGAGTAGAAGAATAAGAAGTAAAAATAGAGCTTGGTGAGAAACCTGTTGAAAGAGAAAGCTAGGAAGCTCCCACAGCTGAAAGAAAAGTCAAGAAATTGGCAATGATTTGGAAAAGAAAACAAGAAAAGATGGAGTGTGAAGAGAGGACAAGATTTCAGAGTCACAGTATGATCAATAATGTCACAGGCTGTGGAGAGGGAAGGAGTCCTGAGATTTGGTCACATCATTAATGGTGACCTCAGAAGAGCTGAGCGGAGTCTACGCAGCTGAAATTACAGACGACTTGGGAAAAGGTGAAGTTGGCAGAAAGCCTTCGAGGTGATTGTTTCAGGCAATGCATTATTTTATTTTAGAAATCATGGACAGGAGTAAAACTCATCAGAAACGTGAGCGCAAAATGAGGTCAAATGTAGTATTTTAAAAATATGGATGAGACAGACGTCCTTCTATGTATGTTGGGATGGCCATGAAGAGTTAAGAAAAGCAAAGGACAAGGAAAAAAAATACCCCAAAATAGCAAATTACAGGATTACTGGTAAAGGAGGAGGGGTGAAAGGAAAATCTGATAAGAATTGGCAGGATAAGGGATTGGGAGAGAGAGGAAAAAGTGGGAGAGTGGATGGAAGGAGAAAGAATGTGGATTTGTTGATTAGATCTTCTCTTGAAACAGAAAGAACTGATAACATGGATAAGAAGATGGCAGAGGTGTGTGAAGCTGGTTTCATGAGAGCATTATTTAAATTAAATGTTTGTATTTTACAAAGCAAATATATTTTTAGCTTATAAATATGAAGAAGTCATTACTTAATTTGAATCAGCGTGACAAATATATGAAAAGTCTAATACTTTTTCTAATCTCATGTCTGAATTATAAAAAATATTAAGATCCTCAGACAGTCATAAAAAGTTTAAATATTATCATGAATTTGTGTGGGAACTGATTATTTTTCAAGCCGCTATCAGAGAGCCCATTTGCATCTTCTGCCGCTCAGGAAATACACATTTGTGTAGATGGAAACAAGATGACACTTTCAAAAATGTTACTCCCAAGTATATATTAACATTTGGTTAACACAAAGAGACTGAAAAAAAAAAATAAAGTCCTATTCCCGTAGTTTATGCAAGTGAAAGTCCACTTTTGCTATTAGTGTTTTACTTTTGCTGTGTAAACATCGTTTCGTAATTTCTGCTTATTATTCTTACATACCTATAAATTAAGCTTCTTGCTGCTTGATTTTAGCAGTGACAGTGATCAGACACATGGGGGTAGAAAAGATTTAGAAGCCCAGCTTGTCCATCCTACAATAGTCCAAAAAGCTGGAGTATTCCATCCAGTGGAGGTTTAAGTTCCCAAGTAAAACGGCTTTTCTTCTTTCAAGTGGCAAACTTCCCAAAGAGTTCTCATCTACAAATTCCCCTTGAACGGTTTATTAAATTTAAATTTCAGCATTTTATTGCTGTTTTCCGTAGATACGAGTTAGCTATGCTAAATAATACTAAAAATATCCCACTTTATTAAATGCATGTGAAGAATTTTAATTGGTATTAGTTTCATAGAAACACCAAAGAACTTGAAAGCTGTAGAACAGTCTTACGTACAAGCCACTACGTGGAGAATAACTATAAAGTTTATGAGAACAGAGATCCCATGGGTTTAGCTTTTGCAATAGCATTTTAAGTAATATATTTAGAAACTGTAATATGTACGCTAGCATGATTGCTTTGATCCAGGCATTGGGATCCATGGAATGGACATCGCTGTGACATCTGAGCGCTGGGTTAATGCACACCTCTCAATTTTAAAAGTTTATAATAGGCAGGTAGGCCTTTTGTATTCATGTGCCGGCTTTGTTAAGTGTGCCCTAGTCCAACACCATCTTTCCGAGGCTGTGTTAGTGTCTGGGGAGTCCCTGCTTTGCCCAGAGCTAGGCTCAGCCCTCGGCAGCCCCGCTGCATCCCTCGGCGTGGGCGCTTGGAGCCACTGGCAGCGAAAACAGCTCCACAGCCACGGAAATAAAAAATAACTTTGCTTCCCTCCCACCCCCTGTCTACCCCGGTGCAAAGGGAAGGGAAGAATATTTAATGCTGAAACGAGAGAGAGTTCAGGTAATAATAGCATTTTAGGAATAGCTTGTGAAGATACGTGTATTTCAGGCAGTTCCCACCTGCCCCTAAATTATAGCTTGTAGTGCATCACTCCCCGCAGCGGCTTTACACACTTGGAAGAAAAGTAATGGGCTGAGCCTACGTATAAACTAAAATTTAACATGTTCAAAAAGCAGCATAAATTAAAAGTACAGAACAAGCTGTTGTAAGACATTTTGGTTTGTCTTGAAACCACCATTTTCTTTCAAGATGTGCAGCGTACTCAGGAGCACACAGCAGCAGCTCCAAAAAACATCATCCTCCAACATTCCAGCTTTTATGGGTGTGCTTTAATTAAAAGGATTCTGCACAACAAGGAAACCTGAATCTTCAGGAGGAAAACATTGATTATAAAAATACACTATTATGAATTTCTATAGGTTCAGAGAGAAAAGGAAGTGTGTGTTGTAGTTATATGGCAGCATTTTAAGAAAACCAAGTTAGTTGGTGCGCCAAATTCTGTTATATATCAGCAGTTTGAAAAGAGAAACCCTGATTTCAATCTACTGTTATCCTATCTCTAAACAATAAGAGTCCATCAATAGAACAACATAATAAGGATGATCTGATACAGTCCCTGGCTTATTTAGGGAAGAAACTTCTACAAGAAATTAATTGGACGATGAGAGTCAGAATTACAAGTTAAGTTTTATATCCACATATCTTATTTTCCTCCTGAGACACTGAGTGTGTGATATACACAGAGAAAATATGTAGCTATTTGCACCAATAAAACGTGTCAATGGATTTCCTACGAGATGCTTTTTCGTGCTTTACCAAATCAATCCTAAATGGTTCTAATTTTTTTATGTGATTTCTTAGAACGTGTCTTTGGTACCAGTTGTGCTACATTTACTTTGGAAAGGCAAAGAACTGCTACCTAAGGTAATTCTGCTATTTTCAAGTGTTTGTTTGTGAGCATCCTTATTGCTGGTATTACGTATGATGGAGTTGTCCTGTTGTCATTTATTTTGCAGAAGGGATATTTCCTGCCTCTTGGTCTATACTGAGATCATCTTTGATTTCTTGTGTGAGACTAATACTGCTCTACCCCCAGTGGATTTGCACAGATTACCAGTGGAAACGCACCTCGGAGTAAGTCGTCTCTCTCTCTATTGGGCTTTTCACAACCACATCCAGAAGATCAGAGGGAGCTTTATCACAGTCTCTTTCTTGCCTAGGAAAAAATCTTTCAGAATCTTTCAGAAAGTTCCACCCTTCTGGCCTCACTCCTGTACTACCTGTCCTGAAACGGTGTTCCAGTCTCAAAATAAAACACTTCACAAACACTTTTAGTTATCTTCATGTTAAGTATTTTGAAGAGGTACATGATACGCAAAAAAAATTGCAAGAGGACCGCACGCGTTTGGGCAGCCTCTTCTGTTTTCATGTCAAGTGCTGACTGGTTTTATAGTAGCTTCCGTGCTGCAAATTGTTTTACCAGCCCAGTGAATACATAATACCACAGAATTTTAATTTTTTAGCTATTCAGATTGACATGGAAGGTAAACGACAGTATGCATGAAGTTATTTCCTTAAAACATACATGGCATATGTGGGTTGACACACTTGGATCCACAGCTGCAAGCTGAGATCAGCCCTCACTCCACTGAAGCTATCAAGGTTGATTTCTAAGGACTGATGTAAGAGGGAAAAGCTTGCTTTTTAACGTAGGAAGGTCAGAACAAAAGTCATCTTTGCAATGGGGCATGCTCTGTAAATATTCTGTAAATACTTTACCTAGCTTAATAAGATAGAGATGTCCTTTTTCTAATTTCTTTCTTTTTGAACCTCTATCTCCTTTTCATAACCAAACAGGTTGGGTAGATAATAAGTATAAAATATATAAATTGTAGATGAAAAAATAATCTATGACACTTAACCAGAATAGCACAGTGAAACTGAAAAACTAACCTGATCCACGGTTTCTGGGAAATAATGTCACTGGCATGAAATTCAAGCACAGCACGAGCCCTTTGCACGGCACGTAGCCACACGCACAGCCGTGGTGCTGCTTGGCTGCGGTGATGGATTCCTGGAGGACAAGCACGGGGAGCGAGTGCTTGGGCCCCTCTCTTCCCACTGGAGGACACGGGGTCCCCCCTCCCTCACCGAGCAAGGAACTGCCTGAGCCGTCACAGAAGGGTGCCCCACAACAGAAAGGGCCATTTCTGGAAAGAATAGGGAGCCAGAAGGGATTCCTCCCAGCAGCACAGCTCAGCCAGCCAAAGCAGCGCCGACCTGACACCTTTTGCAATGGGAAGGAACCCAAAAATTCTTTCCTTCCTCTCTGGCAGTACCTTTACCCCGATGAGAGCAGCTGCACATCACCTGTTATCGAGAGGGTGGTTGCTGGCCAAGAGACCTGTGTTACTCGCTCCTGGTTTTTAAGTTTTAATTTTCACCTGCTGTGGAGAGATAAAATGCGTTCCAGTTTAGCTTGACGATCCTGCCTGCACAGGTGTGCTGTAAGAATGCCACTGTGGTGTTCAGCTGGGGGAATGTTTTGGATGACTACAGTAATTATCAAAAGTACTGGTTTTAGTTCTGCCTCCCCTCCCCCGCTTTAATCTGGATCAGATTTGCCAAATAGTTTCAGCTGACTTTTTTCCGTAGGTAAATAAAGCTGGAGGAGGAAAAGGAAGGGCTTATGCCTCCTTTGATGCAGTACCTGGCACTTGAACGATGCAGAAGACGGGAGCTGTGTATTCAAGGCCTTCCCCTTCATGAGGTTATTCGAATTCAGATTTTTAATTTCCTACCTAAATTAGTCCTCTAATTATCATGTTATTAGCTTTTTCCTGGGTGGGGTCACCAGTCCCTGATACTGGTGTATTTTGGGTATGTAATTAAACATCCAGGGTGGAGCAGCTCCTCGGTGAGCAGGGCAGTGGGGAGGTCGGGAGGAGCTCCAGGTCATCACCCTGAAGGTTGGTGTCCAGCTACAGGCTCTTCTGCCCGCCTCTGCTGCGGAAGGGAGGCGGGAGCCGCTGCCTCTCCTTCTCTGCCATCTTTTGTCTCCCTTTGCTCCTTTAGCAGAGAACAAAAATGTGAGGGTCAGAAAGGGGTTGGTGCCTTATAGGGATGTGCACAGACCTAATATTTGTTATGTGTTTTATACAGAAGTAGGATGGAAGAGCTGCAGCAGGAGAGACTGAGGGAGAACCAGCTCTGAAGAATCTGTCTCCCGAGGCTGGAGGATCTCTCCAAATTTAACGCAGGTTAAATTGGTGGGTGCATCTTGGTGGGTGCAGCGGCACCGCCGTGTAGGTGTTCAGCAGGGGGAACCCCCAGCTCCTGATTTCTGTGAACTGAGCCCTTTGATCCCTCTTGTTCTACCTACCTCTAAATAAAATAGCTACTTTGCTGTCAAAGGGAACAGCTTATTCAAATTGGGAATTTTTCAGTTTTTCTCTTCATCATGAAAAATGGAAAAAAAATTATTTTGGGTCAGTCTAAACAAATTTTATTTAACTTTTCAGTTTAGCAACTGATCCAAAAACATAATTTGCACATTTCTAGTTCCACTGTTATCACTCAACAGGTTCTATAAATATAGACATTAATTTGCACTCTAAAATGAGTTAGTGCAGAAAAAAACCCCTAGGATACAGAAGTACACCTAGATGATTTCTCTCTGTGTTAGTACCAGCTGTGTCAGTCAAATTAGGCCATCTGTAACATGCTTGTAATCTACAGTTTTTAAATTCCCATCCAGCTACGCTTACGCCACTCCTTTGTTTTCAGTAGCATTAGACAGGATTAGCTGAAGAAGGAATCGAGTCTTCAAAGTTAATTAAAATGATGTTAATGATGACCAGGAAGGCACGCTTAGAAGCTATAGGTAAAGAGATTTAGATGCTCAACGTGGGGTAGTTGTGCCCAGGCTTTCAAGCTCCTGATCTACGGAAGAAAAATGCCTCTGGTTTCTGGCGGCGGTGAACCTGCCAGCTAAACGCCGAGTGAAGTATAGCTGCTTTGGCTTCCCCCAGAGGCTCCCGTCTTCTCCTTCCTCTGGAGGCCCCATCTTCTCAGTCCGGTGCTGTTACATCTTTAATAAGATCAATAATCTTTCTTGGTTTTAGCAGCTTCATGAATTCTGATTAAGCTCCATGACAGTGGCTGTGTATTAAGAATAATAGGCAAGAAGAAGACTTTAGTGTCTCAATCCATGAGGCATGATAGTTTCTTCTTAAGGCAAACTGTTATTGATTTGATCTGGGTTCTCTCAGCGTGGCCTCTGTAAATAAAGTGCTGGTACACAGTACGCTTACTGTACGGCTCCTCTTCCCTGCAGACCAGTTCTTTCTGATGAAGGCTCACTTTAATTGTTCCATGACTACTAATCTGTTTAATTAAGGCTCACGTGGCTAGGTCTTCGGTGAGAAGATTTGACGTGCTTACAAAATTAATATAGTAAGAAATCACAGCTACAATCGTGAGCGAAAAATCAGAATGGTCTCTAGCACTGCCTTTCCACCAAACACTGGTGAGAGAGCTTCTGCACAACATTAAAATTCAATTAAATATTTTGGGGAAAAAAGCGTGCACTGACAGGATACGTCACCTGACCACAGGAAGCTGTGCTGACAAAAATTCATAAAGTGGAAATTGGAAACCCATACTCTGAAGCTTTCCTGTATTAACAGTTTAATGTCCAACTATGTAATATATAATTCATGAGAATTCTTTAATGTTAACCAGCATATTTTGCAATTTATTATTCTTATTTAGAAAGAAGTGAAGACCAAGCTACTCTCTCTGATTTCTGAAGCCATATTTTATCATTTTTAATATAAAAGTCTCATGATAATTTTCCGCAGACTCCACTTTGCAAACCCCTATTTTCAGTCCTCATTAGTGTGCTCATTTGGATTCACTTCTTGGCCACTGTTTTCCTTTTGAAAACGGAAAAATTTCAGGGAATTAGACAATGAGGGGTGGGGAATGATGCAATTGTGTAGAAACGTGGATAGAACTATATTGCTGCTTCACAGTTTTTTATGAAAGTGTCCTCTAAATGCAGTTCTGGAATGACTCCTATGGTCAACGTTTGGGATTTGATCTAACCAAAACCATCCGCAAATCCTCTTTCCATATGCTGAATGTTGTGTTTTCTATGGTCTTCTATATACTTTGTATTTTAAAAGTGGATTTCTTTGTTTCTTTTGGTCCTTTCCTGACTACAGTAGTACCTAAGCATCTTGGTTTAATGACTTCATGGGTTTTGTGTCTTTAAACCCTTTCATTTCTGCTACCTTCTCTGAAATGGATTATGTGGAAGAACGTTCCGTAAAACTGCTTTGTAAATCCCATTTTTGTTTTTTAATATCTGCTACTAGTTGTGAGTATCCACTCCATTGGGAGCCTCAAGAGACATGATAGATGCCAAAAGTACCGTGTTTGGGAGTGAGCCTACAGTGGAACAAGAAAAAAAAATATATCATTAACGTGCTTTATTCGGGAAGGAATCTGGGGCCTTTAAGAAACAGAAAGGGAGAAGAGAGGCCGCAGAGTATGAAAGTATTGACAAGGCTAAAAGGCAGTACCCTCCAGTTCGAAAATATGCAGACATGCCAGGAGAAGGGGCAGGCAGTGAACCCTTCGGTAGCTGCCATGGTAAAGGTGACCGTGCCCTTCAGAGCAGTTACCTCTGCCGTTAGATTGGAAAGCAGATATCCACAGCCCCAGGGAATAGCTTGCGGCAGGATAAATGTGCCACAAAGATGAAGCTAGGGGAAATTGAATCCAGAAACGGGGAAACTAAAATTACATGGAAAAGACTCTGATAAGGAAAAGTGAAAGAATAATCAGTGCACGGAGACTAAAAGAGAGATTTTTTTCAAAGCTGTTTCAAGACGCAAATCTTCCTCCACTAGTTCTTAGTTGCATTTTAAAATAGTTAGATATCTTGGACTCGAGGTATCTAGAAGAGGACTAACCTGCTTCGGGTCAGTTCAAAGGTGACATAGAAGAGTATTCAAAACATGTTTGTTAAAAAAGTAAATTTCACTAAAGTTTACTTTAAACTTTCCCCATACTGTTGCTCCAAGAACTGTCTGAGATTACTGTAACTGAAAAATAGAGGGAGGGAGAAAGCTCAGTTTTACAGTACTTAATATTATATGTGTAAGAATATTCATGTTGCTTTTTTTTTTTAATAAAAACACACCCATTGATTGTCTGGGTCTTTCATACAGCAATGAGGAAGAAAAAGAAATGTTTAAAAAATTAATTGTACAAGCCTGAGTACTTAACGTTACTTTGTAGTCACATTAGAACAGACCAACTCTCAACTGAGGGCATTCTTACAGATCCCAGTATGACAACAAGGCGGAAAGCACCAAAAAAAGGTCTATAACAATACCACAGAAAAAGATCAGGACCTAAATCTGACCAGCACACCACTAACTTCAGTTCACCGTTACTCCCAAGCACTCGGTTTCTGTTGTTTGAGTTTTTTCTTCACCAATTCCATATGTAGAGACACAAGAGCTTTGCCAGTTATTCCATAAAGGAAATTTCCTTCTCTGTCTTTTGTAACGATTCCTGTGTTTCCAGCCTTATCTATCTGGCACTGCTGTACGTGTGCAACAAGGTTTAATTACATAGAAGCCAAGATGAAACTGGAGGAGCCCAGTAACCATGGAGATCAGTGATCAATAATATAATACTATTTGTTTATAAATTATCCATAGCCCATATATCCCTTTGTAAAAGGCAAACAGGCAAGCGAGATCCAGGCAGCGCGTTCAATTCATTATGATTTTCTAAAATCAAATGTGATTATGCTTTCTGTGGGTGACTGCCTTCCCATAAATGATGTTATTTTTCAAATTGTTCGATACAGTATGGATTAGGGGAGGTGACTGTTTGGAGGAGAAATATAAAGCTCCTCAATATAGGAGTCATATAAAGCTACATATATATATATATATATGAGTCATATAAAGCTACGTCTGAAGGCTGTATATTGAAAAGTGGCTGCTTCTTTCAACCGAAGCTCTCAGTAGGCACTACGAGGCCGTGTTACATCTCATGCTGTGATTAGGAAAAAAGTTATGAAAGCACATGCACCATACACAAAACACAATTCACATCCTTATTTCCTTTTCCAGTTAAAAAATCCTCATCACGAAGCTCACTAATGGTGGCAAATCATAATTTGAAGGCTGTCTTAGATAATGATGATGAAGAACCTGGAGGAGGCTTTAAAATCTTATAGTTGCTTTGGATAGCTTAAGGCACGTTCCGACTAAGCATTGTTTATATTCCTTCTTACTTTTAAAGAAGCAACTAATCAGTTTTACTGAGAATATTTTCCACCGGAAAGTCAATAGTCATCAAAATTTAAAGTCTTCACGTGCTTCACTATTCTGGTAATTTTCTACTTGGAAGGAAAAGAAGAGTTTTTCATTAATATCTGTTTCAATGTTTTGTGTTAGTTTGTTTTGAAAATTTCTTTGCCAAAAAATAATATTAAAAGTGGAAAAGATTATTTTTCAGTTTTAAGTAATGCAAACCCATAAGTGACCTCTTTTGTGACTGCATAATGGATTTATTTCCTTTCAATTGGGAATAATTGAATTTTTTTTTTTAAATCTTCCAAAAAATACAAAATCTGTCCCCCCAACAGTTATGTGTACAAAGGGCAAAGCACGGAGAATTAAGGGCAATTTCAGAATAATTTATTGTAGTATTTTAGTATATCCAGAGCGTGAATGGAAATAGGAAATTGGGTATTCTGGAATCAAAATATAGTTGTCTGATCTTCATCGAGAGGGTAAGAGGAGAACTGATTTTATGACAAATCCCACTTTTCTAGCAATTACATAATAATTATATAATTGCCGTAACAAATCCCTGTTTTGTGACTTCACAAGAACATTCAGCAGTTCTTCAGCTCGATACCGTGCTCGCGGAGCTCTTGCAGTGAAGTCCTATTTAAATACAAGGGGTGCACAGATGTTGGCGTTTCCACTTGGGAGTCCCATCTCCGGATCATCCCAACTTACCATGTTCCCGTTTGAATCACGGAGCCATCTCGCAGCAAGCGGCTTTCCTTCTGAATGCAACTAAACCAGAAGATGTGCTTCGGAGTCCAGGGAACATTAGGCCCGTGGGACAAGAGCAACAGTAGCCTAAACTAGAAATGCTTGTAAGTGCGGGTGTTAGACCCTCAGTTGTTTTTTTTTCACTTTATGGGGTAAAGGATTTTTTTTTTTACTTTACAGATCATAGAATCACAGAATGGTTTGGGTTGGAAGGGACCTTAAAGATCATCTAGTTCCAACCCCCTGCCATGGGCAGGGACATCTCCCGCTAGATCCACTCCTCTTGGGCTGCACTACTTGCTGTAGCACGGGCAAGGCTAAAGAAAAGTCTTAATGCTCTGGGTATTAACAAAGCATAGTACCCAGAGTATCATCTTAAACCAATGTCTGTTTAAGAGAATGGATGGATTTTCAGAAAACCTCTCATCCTGCACAGGTGTGACCATCCTGTATCCATTTCAAACCCGGCTATTCCATTACTTGCTGCTTCCACTGCATCCTCGCTCAGCACGTTAAGAAATTGCGATTACACCGTGTCCACTGTGAGACAGCTTGCAGGTTGCCCCAGTAAGCAGCAGATTGATTTTAAGTTGGCTTTGCCTAATAGAGATGGTCCTAGAGGGATGCGAATGTTTGCCTGAGCACCTCCGGCCAAGGAGCGATGCTTCCACAGAGTTGAGATGGCACTGGTCCGCCTGAGGCACCAAGGGAGCCCTGATGTTGCTGTGGTGGACCCAAGCGTGTAGAACTTGTTTGGCCATGACATCAGGCTTAGTTCATCCTTCATTCCAAGCAACACCTGGAAACATTTGTTTTCCAATGGTATTTTATTTTGACTGTGAACAGACTGTACTCGAATGATCCTTCTCAGAATGTTTTTCTTAAAACCTTCTGTTCGTTATAGCCAGCCTCTAAAGGTAGAACACACACACCCCTGCTTGACACAGAGGAGGAAGGCGAGGATTTAACCCCGAGGGTCAAGAGACCCTCGTGAAAGCCGTCAGACTGCTGCCGAATGTGAACTTTGGGAAGGGGTGCTCTGGGATGCGGGATGCTGTGTCCTGCAGCCCTGGATCTCTGATGGTCCGGATGGGGATCTGCTGAAATGCACCACAGCTCCTCCTCTACCCACACACATTCCTTCCAAATGAAGGCAACGTGGGGAAAAAATAGCAGACGCCACGGCCTTGTCTTGATGAGCACCCAGGATAAAATTTGGGTGTGTATCTGAGGCAAGAAGTCTTTCTGACCCCTGAATTAGACGTATAATTACTAGCAACTGTGAAGAAGGAGTCCGTGTCCATGAGAAGCAGGGATCAGAACTGGCAGGACCTTGGAAATGGGAGCAACAACCAGTCACAGGAGCAAAAAAAGCCCCTGGCTCCCAATTGATCTCCTTGCTTCCCCTGAGATCAACGATCGCTCTGTCTCCAGCAACAGCAGGTGAACCCGGCGAGGGGCTGCAGGCTCCAATCTGGGTCAGCGAGATGGGCAATTAGCCGAACGTGCTGGCCCACAAAGCACAGCTCCCACGTCGGCCGCCTTTGAGGAACCCTGCGCTAACAGCCACTTTGCTGAGTTTCTGGAAAACGCTCCAGACGCAGACTGTTCCCCCCAAAGCCGCAGAATTCCCATGCTTAGCTTTGCAATCCTAATGCTCTTTTGGATGAGAATTTCTGTGGCTGAAATTGTCTAGATTTAAATAAGAAAAAACAACCCCAGGACGGTGTGAACCCCCCCTTTCCCCGAAATCCATTACTTTGTCTCGAACTGCCGCCCCACCTGGGCCATCAGCAGCGCTGGGGTTCAGCTGTCTCACCGGACTGGGAGCTGAAACCATCACAATAAAAGCAGAGAAGACTGTACCGGTGAATTTCTCAGATATCTGCTGAGGGCAGGGAAAAGGTGAGACAGAGTTCCCTAAAACTGGAGATGGGATGCAGTTGCCGGGCGAGGGCTGTTGCCTGGAACACACAAGATGCAGACGGGCTCCTTGGCGGGAATCGCACACACAAACAGCGCGATTTAAAAAAAAAGCATGGAAGGCAGCCACGTTTTAATAGACTTTCTCCCCATCCTTTTTTTAATCCTATTTCAAAGAAGAGGTCACCAGAATTCCTTTTCCCCGAGCCTCATTCTTGGAAATACCTAAGTGACTTAGATTTTTTAAAAAAAAAAAAAAGTAAGAAAATGTAGACTAGAAAAAATGAGCTGGATCCCCTACCAAGAGGGATCACTGTTCTTGACCAGATTCTGCCAGCTCTTTCATCATGAGGATTTTCTCCACATTTGACACTTAAAAATCAGACACTGGGAGAGGGATGGAGAAGGGGAGTGAAGGGAAGGGAGCAATCAAAATAATAAACAATTTGGTTCCTGCTAGAGAACGTGTTCTTCTTTAAATGACAAGAAAAAGATAATAACGTATTTTCTTCTGTGTTCATGAAATCAAGTATTTTCATACTAAGTCAGTATTTAAACCATACAACCAGGTTTGTAGTTAAGATGGGAAAACATTTTAAATTGGAAATGTGAATTTAATCCCCTCAATTAAATGTAAAATATTTAAATACTTAACCTGATTGCTGCCAACTGCAATTTCCTATAATAAGGAATTATGAGGATAGAGAGTTGTTCTTAAAGGCACATGGTTTGCATGAAACCAGCAAAGATTCAGGTCTAGAAATTGCAACCTCATATAGGTATATCGACACTTTGCCCCTTCGCGCAAGTTACAATTGGGAAAATTTTAAGTACTATTTTTTATGGGGCATCAAAAAACCAAAAGAACACTTTTCTTTTTTTCTTCTTCTTCACGTGGTAACTGCGTTATTAACAGCGGGTATTGCAAAACGACACAGGTTTCCAGCCAGTAAAGTCAGTAAAGCAGCTGACATCTGAATTAAAGGACATAAGAAAATTGTTCTGCAGAAACTGAAGACCAATCTCACACAATGTATCTCTTTGTGAATAATCGTCTTGTATATCTATCTATACCTACACATATACACACACACATAATATATATCTACATTCTCTCTATGTACCTGAGTTTATGACACATTTCTGTTGGCCAAACTTTTTACATTAATTTTCCTACAGCCTCTAGGGCAAATCCTGTTCGCGCTTACGATGATCTAAATGATAACAACTTTGCTGAAACCCAAGCTTGTGCAAAAATCTCTTTTTCCTATCAGAACTGCTATTTCTGTGTATGCGTACAATACCTCGATGCTGAGGAGATGATGTAGGCACCAACTGGCCACTGACCCTCGTGAAAAGTTACGTGGACTCACAAGGCCATTTTCTCACACATTTGGAGAAAGCAGCAGATGACTGAAAAATGCCGGTTGCTGGCCTACAACTACGCAGTATATTCTGAATTCCACTTAGATCCACTTTAGGAAGTGGTCATTATAAATGAACTTCCTCTATATCCCTCTGCTTTGAACTGCTGTTCACTTCATAGTTAAAACTGTATCTACGGAATGAAGTTTTATTTTTATCTGACTTTTCCCTTAAATGCTGCATATTCTAATTTCCTCCTCCTCCCTCCATGGCTGGCAGCAGACCAGCTCTTTCATTATATCTGGAGCAAAGAAACAGCCCACTGAACCTTTCCCAGACCACATTGTCAGGACTTAAACACTTTGAACAAATCAAAATAATTATTTAAAAGTAAATGAATTCCTATTTGTAATACAGCCTTCCACCGCTAACGACAGGTCTGATCTCTGCAGCAATAATTCGTTGGGAAAGAAGTAGGACAAAAAAAGGCAGAGATGGATAAATTGGTCCCATTTCCAGGCACTTTGCTGGAGCCGTCTCTGGCGGCAGCAGTCACTCTTGGCTCCTTGTGTAGGGAAGGGAGGACAAGCCAGAGGGTGATTCTCATCTTAACGTCGGCCAAAGAGCTCCTCTTCCCCTGCCCTCCTGCGAGCAGATAGAAACTAGGATCACTGGGACTGTAATTAAGCACATCGGCATGGAGGAAGCAGAGAAGAGAGAAGACTTGCATCTCAGAAATTCCCCGCTTGGACCTTCAGTCCTGGCCTGAGCCAGCATAACCACCAGGCACTTACGAAAGGCACCTACAGGTCCAGGTTGGATGTACCCGGGACAAAAGGTTCAAGGGAGGAAATTTTCAGATAAGAATCGTCCCTCTTCTCTGTCTACCCCAAATTTCCTCATCTTAATAATGTAATAAACACTGTAGAAGAGGCTTTCTCTGGGTCAGAGGAGTTTTAAGACCAATAGATATATACAGGGGGAAAAAGTAACCAGAGGAAGCCAAGTGTTGCCGTGTTCTCAACACCATTTCTGTCAGCTATTACAAAGTAGACTCTCAGGATTTTTAAAAATACGAGCAAAGTGCCAAGCAGCCACCTCTTTTTTCCCCCTTTTTTGTGTATGTGTAGCATATTCTAATTTCTGATGTCACCAGTTTAGATTAAATCCCATTGAGGCCATGCCTTCTCTCGTCTTCTAACGCTCTGGCAATGCCTAAGCTGATCCAGTTTGCTGAGATGGTTTTGCACAGATCACCTGTTCTGAGACCAGTTTTGGAGTGAGTCCTAAAAGAGGGTGGACTGTCTTCTTGGAGACTGACAAATTACTGGGTCATGATTTCCAGACTAAAGTGATATATCAGAAGCGAACAGTGTCTCAAAGGAGAACTTTTTCAGCATTATCGTCATAGTTTGTTCCTTTGGGGAAGCAGAATATTGGTCTGTGTAAGAGCCAAAATAACTCTTTGAAGGAAGATGAGGCAGAAGGCGCCAGAAAGGCCGTGTTCAGTTAATTGCAATTTCTCTAAAAACACAATAATCTATTTGCAAATTTCCAAGAAAGATTTTATCCTTCATTTGAATTACCTCATCTGTGTAAGAAGGGTGTACTAGTTGGCTTTTATTCTTCCTAACTAACAATTATTTTTATTTTGGAGACAATGGTCTTTGTACAGCTAGGTTGCTGTTGCAGTGGACACACTAGGAGCACTTTTCCTACTCTGTGCCAGGAAGACAAGGATATGCAAACCAATCTAATGCCAAAAAGTGATTTTTTAGTCACTATGCACATATTCTTATAAACAGGGAGAGACTTCCATTGCTACAGGAGATCCTCGCAGAGCAAGTCTTATCTGACTTCTTTTTGATGTCTACGGTGAAGAGATCATTCTTGGGATGACTTCCTCTGCTAGGAGACAGCCTTTAGCGTCTTGGCCTAAATCTCCCCTTTTGGTCTAAGCAGGGCGAAACGGCCCAGGCAATCTGCTGAGATTGGTGGATCACCAGAAGATGATCTTGCTCGGTTCAAAGTTTTTAAAGGCAAGTTGTTTTCCAAGGAGACGGAGCAGGACGTGAGCACCACTTGCATGCTTAGAGCAATTGTGTCAGGTCTCTGTCACTGCGTGGCTAGTCATGTAGGAGATAGGAATGGAAGTTGGTCAAGACTGCATTGATTTTACCCACAGGGCATTGATGTGCAGCATCATTTTCTTTAAGGACTATCACCCTTGAAATGCCGTTCTACCAGGAGATGCCCCATCCCAGAAGCAAAGCATCTGTCAGGACCCACCTGGACGGAGCAGAGTAACCCCCAGGACGCATCAGACTGATGTTTCTAAAATAGGGAGCAACTTTCTTCTGAAGGAGAGACAGCCAGTGGGGGTGGGGGTGAAGAAGGTTGGTTTGAGAAGACTTAGAGGTCTTAAATATGAAGGGGAACAATTTTGGACAAAGCCTATCACCCCGGAAAGTGGCTTTATTTGTAGAGACTCTCTTAGATTTGTGCAAATCAATAGCTAGAACAACGATCTGCCGTACAGAATTTTTTATGGAAATAACTGCAACATGAATAATTTTGTGAGCTAGCCTCTAAGTAAACAAAAGGACATCAGCGACCTTTGTTCACTCACTTTATTTTTTTACAGCTGTCCTAAGATTTGTCTTCAATTTAATTTATGATATTAAAATTGAAGATGAATCTTAACGCTGATTTCTACTGTAAAGCATTCTGGAGATCTGCAGCAAGGCACTACATTTCCAACCAACAGCCTCGTATTTGATGCCATTTAAAAACCCGATGGCGACTTCCAGCTTTGAAGCAGTTATTTTAACTGTACCCCTGAGTGGATGCATGTACTGCACACTCCATGCAGCAAACCCCTAAAAAGGAGGTAATTTTAAATCCCTGTATTAATCCAGTATCAATTGCCAACATGACACCTTCCCACTTTGCCTGCTCCCAAAAACGTGAGTTAATTTACAACATGAGTTGAACTGCATCGAAAGACAGAGAATATTTTAACCCTGGATGTCCAAGTTTAGCCATAATAATACTAAGACTGATAAGTAATATCTGAACATACTGTAATAGTACTTGAAATAAAATTTGGCAATCCTTTCTGGGATAAATTTACTGCACGTGTTTTGTTCCACCCTGTCAAGCAGATGGAGAAGTGTAAATGTGTTTTATTTGAGAGAGAACTGAAGTTGAACTAACCAAACTGCAAAAGATATAAAAGTCAAATAGCAACAAAAAGATCCTTTGAATCAATTGGTAAGATAAAGCCTTTGACAAAAGCCCTTTCGAAACATATAATGGACAAAATCAGAGTTACAGGGATCTAAAAATGTCTTTAAGAGCAGAGTAAGCCAAGCAGCTGCACCAGTAGTTTCTAAAAACAGCTGAAAAAGGAAATTACAGTACAGTTTCAAAAAACATCACACATTGCTTAATTTTCTTAAGGAAAACAGACAAATAGCAGATCTCTGCATAAAAAGGGTGACACAGTGGTCAGACTAAAGTCCCAAAGTCTTTGTCAGTTCTAACGAGTATCAGTTGCTGTAAATAAGTCATTCCCTTCTCACCCTGATGCTCCATTTCACCTGAGCCTCTTTTTTCTCAGCCCATCTGCTTCAGACTTCTTTTGCAGCGGGATTCAGATGGATGCCCAAAGCTGACCTCTGGGAACAGTCACACGAACATTTGGACGTGAGTGGCTACTCTAACCATAATGCTGGTAGCCACAAACAGTTGGAGGAGGGATGTTTATAATTGAGGCTCATCTTTTTTTTGTTTGCTTGTGAGCAGTTTCTTTTATGTTCTGTTATTGAAGTGCATGTGTCGACTGACTTAAGAGGACAGCCTTGTAAATGAGATCTTTGATCTCAAGAGTTTATTTTATCTTTGCAGCAAGGAAAAGTGAATTGAATTGGCTGGCAGAACTAAGCCCTCTCTTGTCTCTGTTCTACAGCTGCTGCATCCTTCTGGGGTCATCGTAACTTCCACTTCGACCGCTAGATACTCTCTTTTGCCACAGAATTAAAAAAAGGCTTCTCCAACATCTCACCAGAACCTGCAGTACAACGCTGAAAGCTTCACAGCTCCCGCTTTATTGTATGAGCCCTGCAGCGTGCTCGGACTGGTTTGCTTCTGCAGAAGGGATGGATTTGAGGAACCACTGAGCTGCGATACAGCAGAGCTCTTCGAGCTACCCTGATACCTCATCAGAAACCAAACTTTAATAGAATATTCACTGACTTTTTTTTTTTGGAGTAAAACAGTCCAGAGAGACTTGTACACGGAAGGCTGCAGACTAAAAAGCAGTATCTGCTCTGAGATCTGGAAAAGAGTATGTAGTCCGTCGTTACTCTCCCATTATTTATGTTAAGGTACAGCGGCATTAGCAGAGGGACTGTTGTGCTGTCTACTACATCTACACACAAAAAAGACACTATGGGGCACAATCCTGATCTACTTCCTGATCCAGATCACCGGTGTGATAGTGTCATCGTATTCCTACCACCTGCACTTCATTTAGTTTCCACATTTTCATTACAGCCAATGTTAGCTACTACAGAAATAATGTTCAATGAAAACTGCTTTACATGTGTGTGTCCCCTCCCCTTTAGTTTGATGTAATTCTACTATGAATTTTTCCTTCTATACAATTAAAAGAAATAACGAACACACGAGAACGCTGCTGTTTCACGGTAGGTAGATATCTGTAAAAAACCAATAATTTTGAATGGCCTCTAAGTAATTGCATGTAGAACAGCCAGGCTTAGTCAAGATCTATAGCGTTCACCGTAAAGGTAGAAAAGCTTTCCATTAATATGTCTCAGAAAATAAAGTTCAAAATGTTATTTTTTAGGAATTCTATTGAATGCTTAAATATATTTATACACGGAGGAGAATTAAGTTCTGCACCCAGAAAAGAAAGCCCTGCACACAGAGTTTGCTTCCTAAGGACAGCACCCACAGAGGTCAAAGTAGTGCTTTGGATCTTACTGCTTTTTAGTTGATTCAGCCGGCCCGGCAGCGCGTGCAGGAGAATTAAAACAGTCTTACTTATTACCAACAGATAGTGCAAAGAGAAACATCGCATACTTGTACATAGAACTTAAAATTTGTGCTCCAGAACCAAACAGACAGTGAGATGCCGTGCCCAGAGGATCAAGTTTACTTCTTACGCTCCTGGCATCTGAAAAGGATGAAATTCTGAACCGACAAAAATGTCAGTTTGGTTCTATGGGCAGTAATGCTTTCACGTTAACCGACTGTCAATGCAACGGGAACAAGGTAGCGGCTTTCCTCCCCCTCCAGTCAGCACGAATACTTACATTTCTTCTTTTGGATGGTTGTGATTCAGACAGAAGGAGGATTCAGACAGAAAGTGTCTACGGGAACAGATCCCTTTTGCAGAATGAAGCCCATCTCGTCTCTGTGAATGATGTTGAAAAGAAAAAGGTAGTTCTCTAGGAGACTCAAAGGACGTAAATATATAACTGGTAGAGAAAGGACATGGTCTCAAAGGAGGATACAGGGAGATCAGTAATTTTCCTTAATTTAAGGAATCTGACATATTTATGGGAAGAAATCGGGCTGAATGTACCTATTTCTAACTTTGCAAGCTTGCTACAGAATGCCAAGCTTAATGCTGATGAAGAGCTGCAGCACAGCAGATGGGCCGAACGAACACAACTTGGCTTATTAAACCTTCTTCTTCCCATGGCACTTAACAGGAGCCTACCTTTGGAATTTAAGGAGGATTTTCTACCTCTTTGTTGCCGTAACAGACACTCTTCGGTTTCGAAAGGAAATCTGGTTAATCTGGAATTGCCCTGTCATCAGTAGAAGAGTTGCAATTACTTAAGAAGGGAATGACTTACCCCTAGGAGTTGCACTTCTGGTTCCTCCCCATGCTCACTAGGCTGAGTGGAGAAAACCCAAAGCAAGATGATTTATCGTGTCGTAACAAGAGGGTGGTGGTGGGGAGGAGGAGAGCGGTTTCTCACGCGCCAAGTTTTATGCTATTGTTCAGAACAACCCACTCGTCTTGCCCAGGAGGCTGCTCTAGTGCTTTCGTGAAATAACAAGTTCTCCAGCTAAAAATGCAAGAAACCGTGCGTTATTTTGAGATACTGTAATTACCGCAGCGAATATGCTCTTTGCGTTTTTCCTTTATTTGCTCTAGGGTCAAAACCTCTCAGCTGTGAGCACACAAGTGCGTATTTGCCAGCTGCAGTACTGTAGCGTGAGGGTTTGGATCATAATTTATGGAAAACATGAGAAACTGCATCTGTAACCACCTCCTCGACTGACCTGCTGGACACGGCATTGCCTGGTTCCACTTCTGACTTTGCCACCACGGAGTCGTCTGTAGGGACCAGCTCCCGATCAGTCTTCTGTTGGGTTGCTCTGGATGCAATTATTCTTTGATTTACTTTTCAACATGTGGGCTTCGCTCCCCTTTTTCTACCTTTAAAATTAGACTTTTCCAGAACCTGTATTTACAACTTTTCCAGAGGAAATAAGAAGAGTCTTGTTATGTTTGATTTATTAGAAAGTTCCATAAGGAAGCTATCACACAACGCAGAGTACATCTCTTGCAAGGCAACCGTAGAGAACTGCAAATGAAACTCAGAATCTCCCGTGAACCAAACTAACTCGAAATAAACTATTTAATCAAGGAGTGCAGGCCTGCCAGTGTGTCCACTAATGGCAGTGACAAAGCTCCCACTGATAGCACTTGACTGGCACAGGATCACACCTCAGCCTTTCATTATTAGTTCTGGAGTCGATAACCTGTCTTAATTCTGACGTTAATGGCATCAGCTATGAAATACCTTTCAGTTCTGTCTAAATAATTTACATACATATTCTTAACACAGAGCAAAGAATTCTATTCAAGTTCGCATTTTTACATACAGAATACACAGAAAGGACAGCCAGGGATGTTTACTATTTTGATGTCAATATTGATTATATTTTAATAGCTTTAAATTTTTAAAAAATTAACTATATTCCTTCATCGGTAGTCAAATGTTTGAATGACAATGTATAGAACCATTTGTATTTGTTGACAGTGACAGATACACATATATTCTGTGCAATAATCACTTAGTGTATGATGTTAAACATATCTTACACGAACAATTCACATTCTTATATGCACTAAGACTCTGTGAAATCTTTAATTCTTCAAAGATTTTGTGCCATCTTCATGTTATTAGTGGGCAAATAGTAATATAAATAAATCTTACTAATTCATAACAGTTTAAGTGTATTTTTTTCTTATCCCAGTGGGAAGAAATTCACCTTTGCTGTCTGGATACCATTAGGCTTCAATCCACTTTTTATGGATGATCCCAAGCAAAGGGAGAGGTTTGTGCCCCAGCCCTTGCTAAAGAGAGGGCAGTCAGGAGACACGTTCCCAGAACCCTTGCTCATTACTAGTATTCTTGCTAGGTGTAAATTTTACCCTTTACGGAACACGATTAAGGATGAAGGCCAAATGTTCAACCTACCGTCCACATTTCTCATCGTGGGTGAGTACAACCTCCTCTCTACTCTCCTTTGCCTCTCCTTTTCTTTTGAAAGGATGCTTGTGAGTGTAACAGAGCGCGATTTTGACAAGATCTAATTATTTTAGATAAATTATCTAACTTTAAGCAAAAAATGAATGCAAAAAACTATATGCCAAGTCAGCTAGCAAGGGAAGAACAAGTACTGTGGGTTTGTTTGGTCTTCAACAGTGTTTTGCAGTTCTGCTTCTAGACCAGCTGAGCTGCAGAAACATTTCAGATGTAAGATGGACAACTTGAATGGAAACGTGCGATTTGCAGAATGGTTAATTTTTAACAATTAAATATAAAACAATCATGAAAATTAAAATTAGTGCTACAGGTTATGTGTTAACTAGGAAACTCAGCACACAAACCAGTTCTAAACAACTTGGTCAAATTAATTCTTCCTTTTAAGAGGTCTGAGTACTTCCCAGCTCCCGGCCATACTAACCTCAGAGCAGCGTCATAGATGCCACCTAAACCACTGCAAGTCCCCAACATAGCACACAGAATACATCAGATGAAAGTGTGATATTTTTCATTAGAAGGACCTCGATTTTTAAATAACGCTGAGAAGATTTCCAAATTGAATTTCCAGGTTCAAGCTCCCATGAAGTCTGAATGGTCACAGCTACAGTATACAATACAGGTGAAGCCAAGCAATTACTCTCACACATAAAAAATAATTCAATGTTAATTAGCTTTTTTATTTATTGGAGTGCAGCACAGATATTTTCCCTGAAACAATAACTTCAAAACATTTACAAACATAGCTTTCAAAAATATTAAATACTTACATTTTAAAAAAAAAAAATCTAAACCACAATTATTTAACAACCTAAGACATATTCGCAATGTAATTTTTCCATCATTTACAGTATTTATCTCAAATACTGTAAGAGGATGCAAGTCTGAAAATATATGTATTTTAAGCTATCACAGAGCATAGAAAATATATGAAAATATCCACTGACATTTGGCAAAATATAAATATTCTACTCCAAGAGAGAAAACAAGTGTAGCCTTTTGTGTCCCACAGATCATTATTCATCACAAATCGTGATGTTACATGAGCGCGCTGTTGCTCACGCAACGGCAGCTCTGGTTTTAGTCGGGCAAAACATACTCTGAAGTTTGTGAGCAGGGGACGCAGTGGTCTGTGAGAACGCATGTTTAGGTACTTAGCCATTTAATTTAGCTGGATAAGAAACAATGTAATGTTTTCCTGTTGTTAAACATTGCCATCTGTATCTCTGGCACACAAATTAAAAAAAGAAGGGTGTGACCATTAAAAGTACGTGTCCTGAGATTTCCTTCTTCAGGGGGCAAAGAGGTTAAAATGGAAAAGCTGATCCGTGTATAAATCAGGAACACATGTGGTACTGAGAACAAACAGCAGCCAACAGGCAGGCGGGGAGGACTTCTCCAGGCACAAAGCGAGAGGGACAAAAATACCATCTACTGGAAAGGGAGCGGAGCAACTCAGTTTCACATTGAAATTGGTAAGTTTAACCAATTCTATTACGTCTCCATAATTATCTAAGTACTTATAATTAACTCTGAGTTTTAAAACTTGGTTCAACTGGAAAGCTGTCTGTCCAGTAGTGCAAAGCAGCATTGCTTTAGCATTAATACTAGTTTCTATCTGTAGGAAATCAGAGGTGATCTTAAAGAAACACGTGTAACAGGATCTATGTGTTTGAGTGAAATAACAAAATAGTGCAGATGTGCGTAGACTTCATCTTGAAGTTATGAAATGTTTGTGTCTGCAGCCTACCTACTGGAAGTAGATACCAACAGCCAGTCTCCTATTCAGGCTGAAACAGTTTTGCTTGATTTCTTTGGAGATAAACAGAATGTTTAACATAGTAAGTTACAGTCCACGTAAAGCTAAGAAATATAACACAGTAATAATCCTTTTGATCCAATGCATCTGATGTACCAGTGGCAGGCCCCCAAAATATCAAGTCAATTAAAATAAGTCTTTATCTTCATCTTATGACTTCTTCCTTGACATAAACAGAAGAAATAAAAAACCCCAAAACATTAAGGATCACAAAGCACTGAATTTTCAAGCGTAAAGTCATACCAAAATCTTGATAAATTATCATTGATGTCGTAGGTGAGCAATCGGTCAGGAACGTCATTATGGGTGCCCTGTACTGCTAACACATGTGGTGCTAGGGCAAAGGGTACGTCACTCAGAAGATCTGACATGAAAGGGCTGCTTTCCAAATTTTGACTCCTTTCATTTCCCACCTCTGCACTTGATACAGTCAACTGCGATCGGTGCCCTGTATTTACCTAAAGAGAACAGAAGAACAGAAATTTAGACACTACGAATCAGGCAGCTAAGGCTTTCTACTTAGAACCATCATGACCTATTAATAAATGAAAACAAAAAAATAAATTAAAAAACAAAATCAGTTTCAGATTTTGGATCAGGCAGATATAAAATAGCAATTCTTAATGCATCTCGATATAATTCTTTGGGTCAGATTGACTTGACTTAAGGCTAAAGCAACATTAGATATTTTTGAATGATTAGTGTGATTTCTCCACCTAATGTTACTCTGCATTTATGAAATCCATAAGGCTGGTAGGACCTTTTTGTCATTACGTCCAGGCCTGTTTAGGGGAAATTACTTCATGTAATTCCTTTCATAAACTGATGAAGTTCCATCTTTTGTTCCCCCTGTGCCTTTTCAGAAGTTGTCCAACAAAGGCATGACTTTGACGATTAAAAAACACTCCTATCCCACTTATTTCGTAGTGTTTCTGATGTTGCTTTCAAATTTGAAATGGAATTGTATGACTGGCTGGTGAGGTCTATTATATGGCAATATATACATTGCCAAATATGTGTTTTGTAAGAAAAAAAGTTATCAAAACTTACAAAAAAACCTAAAAAAAACCCCTGAACCAAAACCAACAATGAAATAAAAAACACCGCCGTACAGAAGAAATCAATATAATTTACAGAAAATGCCAGGAGATAGGATGCCGGACCAGACAGACTTGCAAGCTTTGATTATTGGCCCACCAATATGACCTTATTAAGTGTCTATCCTAAAACTTGTACTGTTTAAAAAAAAAAAAAAGAAAATACTATTTACTCTGCCTCTAGAAATCAAATCTAACTTGTTTTACTATTTATAGCAATAAAATGCTATGCAAACTGATAGCTCTCATATCATCTCTAGAAATAAGATGTTTGTTATATGGATTTCTATTTTGTATAAGCACACATACAGAAATATTCAATAATTTGTTCAAAAGTGCTTAACAAGTCATGTCAGAGCCAGGAACATTAGACATGAATTTCTAATTGCAGTCCTGACTTCTTCCTTTCAACCTCCACACTCAGTGCACAGCCAGAAAAGTCCAAAGCTTACACTGTCATTAGGAAAGGGGGAGCACTGAAAGATTTAAAAGCTGATTTCATGTTCAACCGATCATGAGTTAAATGGATCTGGTTTTATGGAGGTCGCTTTCATCCTAAATCATTCCATTTTTAGGGCAGCTGTGCTGCTCAAGATCTGACCTGTGTTGGAGTTGAATGTTACAGGTCGTGGTCGTTATGGAGAACCTGAGGTTGTGGCTGTTTGACAGAAGGACAGTTTGGGTGGTGGGGTGGGGTTGTTTTCTAGCCTGGGAGTATGTGACACAGCCAAGCATTTATCCAGGTAAAAGGCCCTCCATCTCCTTCTCAAAGGAAGGACCGGATTTGACTTGAACACAATCTGAGCGCTACTCATTCCTTACACAGCCCAACATTTCATCTAGTAGGACAGATAAACAAACATTAAACCTTCTATTAAACTATGAACAATGAAACAGATAATCTTGCCAATCTAAGTCAGTTCAGAGTCAGTACTTCTCTTAGGTGATGGAGGAAGCTTGCTCCTCCGTAAGCTACTGGGACAGAAGGGGTTAGTGGCGCTGCATGCTCTGAAATGGACCCTCTTTTGGAAAATTTCGTTTACGCTCATGACGATTAGAAACCTAAAGCTTAAGATAAACTTCACAAGATCCGTTCTATTATGTCACAGGATAATAATGTAAAATTTCCTAAGGTTAAGAAGTTTTATTAAAAGGAACGACTGCTAGATAGAACTACTAAACTTACTGGTTATGATCCAAAACAGAAGAGGAGCGAATGAGCTCCAAAGGAGGCAAGTGAGGAAAGCACCTTCCTACTGAGCTCCTGGGATTCACTTCCCAGTATACATCCTGTTTGATTTTTTTCCCCTCCTCTTTCAGAACACCTTCTGGCTAATTGGTATAAGACATTTTCTTTCATAGGTATCAAAAAGGAAAGAGTAGTCTCATTTTGTCTGTTCGTCTAGGCCACTTCAGAGCCTTCTGGAGATAGACAGGTTATGGCACTGTGTTTCTCCTGCTGTAGCAATATTCCCTGAGCTATTGTAATACTGACATGTCTGGACTACAGAATTCCTACAGCTACAGTTTACTGATATTTCTTCTTGTTCTCCATTTCCCTTAGCTTTCCTCTTCTCAGTTGTCTATTCTTATTAGTAGCTGACAGCTCTTCAGAAAGCTACGTGCAACAGCAGAGGCAAGAGCTGATAAAGAAGATTTCTTTTAGCTTTCCTTACTGATGCTGGTATCTTTAGAGGGCAGGGAAAATAGGAAAGCTAGCAGAGAAGTTAGGAATACAGCCTGCATAGTTCTCTTACTGCAGCTTTCCAAGCTCTGAGCCATAAACCACAAGCAACAGCACCATAAATCTATAAGTTCAGGAAAAATCCTAAAACCTCTTGTCTGTTCTAACCAGCACAGTTATCTTCAAGTCGAAGGTCAGCAGCTCTCACTTTAAAAGGAATCTTAGTTTCTATAGCTGCTAATTGATAACGCTTACAGAAGTCTTCCTTCTTGTCACGCCCAAATAAGCTCAAGGTGTGCATCGCAATAAAATTCATAAACATCTGCTATAGACATGTTCTCTTGCTATGAACACTGCCAAACACACAGAACATTTATTGATGTTAATGATATTTATCTGAGAAAAAAAAACAACACCCCACAATAATTTAAATAAGTACTTAAATTGGGAGCTGCTGTAAACTTAAAAACTTGCCTTAATTTCTACTCTGCACAAATTTGTTACATTCCCTCTTGAAAGAAATAACCTGCGGGGCGTTTATTGAGGTGCTGGTATTTGCTTATATTACATCAGTCCCGTATTCTGAAGGGGAGAGTGGAGCCAGAAACCCCAAATGAAAAACAGGAAAAGGTTACATCTAGGAATCAATTAAACAAGATCTTCAAAGACCCTTCTGCCTCTCCCCACTCCCACATTCCGGGGAAAAATGATCCCTCGCTCGCTGTCCTATTCCCATAGCTCAGATGATAATCAGAAATCCCTAAAATCTAATGTTTATTTTGTTTGGCAAATTATAACTTTATGAACACCTGTTTATATCTTAATTGTCCCACAAGCTGGATGAACTTTATTTACAATGCAAATTAGACTGTCATGTGGCAAAACTAACTTCAAAGAGGAAAAAAAAAAAAATAATCGGAAAGCACAAACTAGCTTGGATTTTCTTTTTTCCTCCAGAAACCTTACATTTCTTAGATGGGTGCCAAATGGGCAGCCCCAGAAACTAAAACCCTTTCTGCACGCGGCAGATACTGTGTATTGACAAGGACAGAGCAAGAACCAGGTTTCCTCACTCTCAAGTCCCGCTCCACGTTTCAAAGCAATACTGCAGTAAGGAAGGATGAATTACATCAGAATTATTTTACTGTTAAACATCATTTTACCATACTCAATCTCTGCATATTGTCAGGGAGGTTCTTAATAGTCTATAGATACTGATACTATTTGAATAGTCAAAACAGTACCATAAATAAAGCCCGAAATGGCCGGGAGCAACATAGTACAAATAAGTCGGGAGCAACATAGTACAAATAAGTCAGGAGCAAAGAAAAGTGTCACATCAGTATAACAAATGCCACACTCTGATCTCAGATCCAATGGTCTTTGGGTCCCAGTCTACCCAGCCCCTCATGGGAAGGTCTTGGGTCCAATATGACAAGACCAGTTCACAGCAGAAATGAGAAAAGTACTCGAGATTTCCTATTTTAGTTTCACACATAAACCACTACTGTCTCTCCCATGAAAACGGCTATTTTTCACTATCTTAAAATGTTCACACTCACTTTTTCATTTATAGCAAGTCGCATGTTACGTCACTATTATTGGACTGATGTCCCAACAAATTATGCAATGGGAAAAATACAAAACCCCGGGAGGACAATTCTTTAACGAAGTATGCAAAACCCAAACATGGTAGAAAAACGCTGGTCAAAGTTAACCTGGAGAGTTAACTGAAGATATGCTGATGGAAAATTCTGTCACATTTGCAGTTTAACTCCTTGAATACTGTGGAATCCATCCTTTTATCTGGTACACAGTGTGTCATATGTATTATGGCATATATTGTATTATCTATGTATCATATCGACTACTAGGTATCTACATACAAAGAAAAAAAGTTTCTGTATATAAAATTTTCTCAGCATTTCAGGTCGCAAGAAGTAATTTTTCAATTCTGCCTAGTGCAGTCATTACAGGCAATCATTGCCCTTTGCTATTCAGAATTGTTTCTGAGCGTTCCTGCAGTGATACTTAAATAATGGCCTCATGTGCAAGATCTTATCAAGCTAGACATATTTTTGTGCTTCCAAATCATAAAGACATCCTTTAAGGGGGCTAAGACATATTTCACTCATATGCTGGAGAATCCACATCAGTGAAAAGACCTTGACGAAGCCAACCTGACCAGCAGGCTTTTATAGCGACTGTGGTAATGTAATGAAGAACTGGACACTCTACTAAAGAACATCAATCACCCATCAATGCTGAGATCGCCCAAGCTGGTTCCAATGCAAACACCAGCACAAAGCTATGTGATGCAATCAAAGCCAAGGTTATGAAATGGCTTATGTTTTCACGTATGCATTCTTCAAGCATATATAGAACTGCAAGTCCTACAGAATTTGATATCCCACATTAGTCACACTGGTTCCTACTTAAATGCCTAACTTATTTATCCAGAATACAATCTATTCAGAGCATATTCTCTAGACATTAGCTAAACAAAGCACTGCCAAATGCTATGACACACAATCCTGCTATGAGAAATATTAATTGAATGCACTGCGAAGATCACCAAACAATTTACATTTCACCAAACACCAGGGAGTCAAAAAATCAGTTAAAATTACGGAAGATATGGTAATCAAATTTAATTCAAATAAGCAAGGTGCCTTCTTCATTCTTGGTTTGCAATCCAAATGAACAGGGATAAAAGAAACAGTGTGTAAATATATATGGTAGCTGGCCACCAGATACTTATTGTGCTCTGACAACAAGGGTGTTATGTGTTATTTCAAAACTAACTAACTACAAAATTGTCCTCTATGGTAAATTTTTCCTTTTTTTTTTTTAGATCTTTCTCGGCTGCCTTTAAAAACATCTAATTTGCTGCATCTCTGTGTGCTAACCATAAAGTCTGCCAAGAGTCTCGTAAGGAAGAAAAAATGCATAGTTTATAATGTACTGAGAAGCTGGATTTACAGTGCTCTGAAGAAAAATCAAAGATCAGTACTATCATCCAAATTGTTCAACAAGGTTTTCTAGTAAAAAGTGATTCATTTCAAGAAATTTGTACTTTCTGTAAAAAAATAAAGGTTTGGGGTTTTTTCCAGAAGGCCCATTTTCCTTAAAAAGACAGCCTTGAGGAACACACTGTATGTTCATTCTTCCAGAATATTTAGTAAGTATCCAGCAATATCATAATTATGACAGAGACCTGCAACACTATTGATCATTTAGAAATATTATCTTTATTTCAGGCAATTTTGCAGTATTACAGCAAATAGTGTACCATAATGTATCTCAGAATTTATGTAGCACTGTGAAGTTATTTCTCACATATCTAGAAATGGAAATTGTCTTAAGGGATTGTTCTTCCAATTGTGTTTCAATTGATGCTTTCTTTTTAGGCCTTTTTAGAAAACTTGTAGGAATTCCAGAGCGAGTATTGATGACAACGATCCACATTTCAAGTAAGATCAGTAATGGCAAAGAGGAACAGAGGGGAAGAGAAGAATTACTCACAAGGCGCTCTGAATGTTTAGTACTTTGTATTAAAAAAATTAAGCTAGGAGAAAAGGATCAGTAAAACCTTGCTGGAGGGGGCAAAAGCGTTCATGACACGACAGTTTTTAAATGTCACAAAAAACCCAACCCAAAAAAATCAACAGCAAAACACCCCCACGCTCAACACAGCAATAAGTATGTGAGCTTACAGAATTGTAAGAAAGGAAGAAACCCACCCGGACAAGCACAATACGGATGCCCCTGAGATGGTTCAGAAAACCTCACGTGAATCATGAGAGCTGCTATTCTTTCAAGGCTCACTCAAAAGTTTAGTCAGCATTCCCTCCAGGGACTCAAGAAAAAAAGTTATTTCTAACTGTGAGAACAAAAGTAAATGGAAGAAAAAGTGCTGGAGACCTTGCAGTAGCTCATCGCCATATCCAAATGGCTTCTGGTCACTTCATTTCTTTCTTAACAGAACTGCAGTGAATGGGATTGTAATACTAGCCTAAGATTGGTGTTGTCAGTGGTTGTGACAGGGCAGACTTCCATGCTGAAAGCTTCGGGCTAAGATCAAGTCCTTGGAGAGGCTTTTAGAAGCAACAATGGCTGTCAATGGAAATCAGCTTTCCCATTTGCTTTGGGCTCTTGTTTCCCAGCTTCTTATGACTCTCATTCGGCAACACAGCAGTGATTTGTCTTTCTTAAGGAGCTCCTGCTACCTGTACAAATTTTGTGTGATTAGTAGGCAGCATGTTTTTTCTCCATTTGTCACTAATGCTGTTCAGAGTAAAACAGAACCAGATTTTAAAATAAGCATTTAAGTATATTTTTACTGATTTGTGACACAAATTTTAGTTATTCTTCTTTTTCATTTTCCACTTTAAAGCATGCTTTTCAGCCATTCCTTAGACTACAATGGAATCAAGGTCAAGTTAATGTTGCTGAAATCTTAAATAAAAAAAATTCTAAAGAAACAGTGAAAAGTACCTGTGACATTCTACAGTTTTTCATTATTATAGCAAAGCTCCCCACCGAGTATCCTGGCTTGCAATGAACAGTAGGGGAATCTTTGCTAAACCACACTTTCAGTATCAATAACGATGTACATTTGTACATCCTTATTGACATTAAAGCAATTAGAAAAGTGCAATTATTTAGAACTAGCTTTTTCTTTAATGTAGGAACAATTTGATAGTTTAAATGCAGAATGAACTTTCTGTAATTAGTCCTTGCTCTCTCAAACACATAAAACTGTTAATCTCTGCAGAGGGGGAGATTTGCGAGGTTGCCATTTGAACTCTGGATATTCCAAATGTTCCACAATGAAAGAGTGTTAGTTTAGTTATCCTAGTAGATACTAGAGATGCCTGTGAGTTTCATTTATGAAACACTTGTAAAACACAATTCTACCCTGAAAAGTATTCTTAAGTACCACAAATGACTGCGTAACTACTGCCTAAACCAACTATCTCATTTGTTCATCCTGTAAGAAAAAAATTCTTTTTCTTTCCTAACAGTTTTGCAAACTCAAACCAGAACAAGATTAAGGTTCTGGTTTCAGTCAATCCCCTATAATAACAATTAGGCACAGAAAATATTTGGAGGGGGGATGGTGATAAATTCAGCAAGTATATTGAACTTAATGTAACTGAAATTGTATAATGATATTTTTATTCCTAATTCCTATTATTTAATTATTTCATTCAATAATTGTTTAAA
This sequence comes from Chroicocephalus ridibundus, assembly GCF_963924245.1. Taxonomy (NCBI): domain Eukaryota; kingdom Metazoa; phylum Chordata; class Aves; order Charadriiformes; family Laridae; genus Chroicocephalus; species Chroicocephalus ridibundus. Next base: position 28,919,946 of record NC_086285.1, on the reverse strand, counting down.
GACAGAGAACCATAACATCTCAAACGTGGGCATCTATAATGACAAACTATAAAATTGTGAACAAACAGGGGTAAGATGCAACATGAAGAAAGACTGTAGAATTAAGGGAAAGCAGAAATAAGAAGCAAGCAGAAATAAGAAGCAAGCAGAAAAGGATTCTAAATCTTTATTAAAATTCTAAGTCTTAATTTCCCACCATCATGAAAATAATTATTTGCTTATTTTTCCTTCTATCCCAACCGATTTTAGCACTTTTGAATCTGACAACTGAAGAGGTGTATCAGCATTTATACCCCCTCAGTAGCAGAGTTCCTGTTCTTGCTGCCTCCCTCTGCCTCTCCGGAGGAGGGCCCCCAGCTTAGGGCACTGTCCTAACAGCTGAATTTTGCACAATAGTCTCCTCTGCAACATGAATATTTTGATAAGAATTATCTTAGAAGAAAGGGAGAGACGTGGGTTCAGTAAGGAATGGTTTATCAAGTTCCCTGTTCCTTCGAAGTACTATGCAAGCTATTCATAGAAAAGATCTCATACATTATAATAAGCAACATGAACAATATTCAGCACGTTGTGCTTCTGCCAGTGCCAGGAAACGTTACTAACTAGGCCAGATTTTATTTTTTCTGTAGCACGCGTGTTCAAAGATTAAAAAAGTTCATGCAAATTACTACAGTAAGTAAACTGCAAGCCAGAAGAACTGTAATTGAAAATGCAGGCAGCTCTAGACATCCAGCAATGCATTCCGCAGCCACAAATCAGAACTGAAGGACAAGTCAATATATTATAAAATGAATAGATAAGTCTGATAAATGCTGATAATGGATTTGTTCTGTAACTTCAGTGTCATCCAAAAGCACAAAGTACTCACATTTATTTTGCCACCACCTGAACTCCTAATGTAATACAAAATTCAGTTATTAACTGTTCAGATTCCGTTATCTATTGAAGCAAATCGGAACAACTGGCAAAAGCTGCGTAAATCAGAAGTTATTGTTTTGAGAAGAAAAGGAAATCTCTCCTTGAGTAATTGAGGTAGTCAGCAACATTCGTGAAATGTCTCCCTAGAACATTAATATCAGCGAGAGGAAAAAGACAGAGGGATAACAATTTCCACCCACAACAAGAGGAAAGGAAAAGGAAATGATCTTGGATTTGGTTTTCAGAAAAAAGCTAATTAAGTACAGTGAACACAAAAGAATTACTAGTCTGAACCCAGGTGAAGATTCCTCCAGTGATACCTGCCAACAACGTCCTCAGCGGTGCTTTCAGAAGTTTCATTAGGTAGCTAAACCCCTGGATCTTCCTAATGGTCTCTCTCCTCTATCTTGAAGAACATGAAGGGGTTCTCAGGGAGATGTGTGAATAAAAATTACTGTACTAAGTGACTTATTCTGAAGGTTTTATTGCGCTGCTTAAAATCCAGACATGTGTCCAAGACTAGCAATGTGTCCTATTTACAAATTTAAAATATTCTAATGCTGAAAAACTGAGTTAGGCAAGTATCTCCTAATCCAGCTTTCCAACTGCTCTCTCCATAGAGATTCAAGTCAATAAGAGAAAGCAAGGATGGATACTTGACCTTAAGTTCCTCCATACACAGTGTGTAGCTGGAGCGCTTGTCAACAGCCCCTTCAGCAAACAGCTTACCGGGAGCCAGAGTGTAAAGCTTCAATCCACAACCAGTAACAAGACTGAGTTGTCCTCAACACCTACTGCTTAGGCTTTTGGGATGCAGGAATAAAAGTACAATGACTTTTAAAGCAGTAAAGGACCAAATAATTAATAAAATAAATAAAAGGAAACAAATATTGGTCATCTCGTTCAATCAAGGTGGCCTCTTTCAGCCACCTGGTTCGCTATGGAAGGAAGATAATTGGACGATAATGAACAGGAAGAAAAGTACTTTATTGGCTTTTAAAATAGATTATTTTTTTTATCAAGCAGGTCTATTAATTGCATTACAGCACTAGAAAAGTATTCTTAAAATTTGTTATACTGTGGAAGGAAAGAAAAGAAATTTGCAAACAAATAATTTCCATTTTATCTTGTATTTTTAAAAAGGGCTTTAGAACAAAATTTGACTATGTGCTACCCAATGCACCGTCTTTCACAAGTCTGATTCAACTAAGGAGTAGTGAAGTTTGGGGGATTTTTTTAAGGCAGAAATTACCGCAGCAGCACATTATGGTGAAAGGCTCAAAGCACACTGATGGCAAGTACAGGTAAAACACATTCCTGTCTTATCAGTATTAGCACTTTAGACTGAAACGAGACAGTTTTCACGTTGTATTTCCTTTCCATTAATATGCACTGTCCACTGTTGTCTGCACTTTTTGGGTTTTTCTGCTGAAAGTGGCAGTGAAACTAACCTATAGACATTGTTGTCTTCCATACTTGGTGTTTAGAGTAATTATTAATAAGCTGCCCTATACTAATCTTTCAGACACCATTTTACACTAATGCATCATGTTGTAAATATCACTGTACCATCAGGCTGTATTAGCACTCAGTCTCATCAAGTGATGTATTATCTACATTGCATTTTAGATCAATTTTAATATTTGGAAAGCCCAGAAGGGCTGCTCCCAGAGGCAGGATGAGTGACCAATCAATTTGTTGACAGCAGCAAAGTGAACCAGCATTACTGGCTTTTAGTCTAACCTCATGGGTTTGGGCAAGAGATATAGGATAATCAGTAGTTTTATCTGGGGTTAAGCTAGTCAGAAGATCCCCAAATTAGAGAAAGGCTAAAAAATGCAATGGGAACACCTGGGCACCCAATTTGAGCATCTCCTGCTACAAATAACCATCCAATGTAAGTGAATAAGCATGCAATTAAGTCAAGCATGCAGTGACTCTCTGCCCAAACTAAATAGGGAGGTATGCAAACTGTGCTTTTGGATACATGTGCTTGGTCACAAAATGAATTGCCAATCAATCAGGCCAATTTTACTATTTTATAGACTTTTTACATGTGGATATGCACATTGCTATTTATACACCCTAAACGATGAAAATACACCATACTTGTGTGCTATTCTTTCCCTGCGGGAAGTGGTTTTGCCTTCTGTTGCTCAAACCTCACCAGTCCTACAGCCTGACCACAGCACTGACTCCGGACTCCACAGGCAGGGCTGTGGGAGGGAGAGATGCTCCAGTCAACCCAGTTGCTGTGTTTACATGTATTTTCTGGCCAGACAGAATATTGAGCTCCCATTCTAAAAGACTGTAAGGCTTCCTTAGTTCTTGTTGTAATGAAATCTCAGCTGAAGTTAAACAAAGGGTTTAAAAGTATCTCACACTTAAGAAGTGCTATAGAAAAACTCTTTGTAAGAGTGAGCTGCATTACTTTTTTTGAAAATTAACTGTTTTCTAAGTTCAGAGAGGAAGTTGGTGACAACCGCTTTAATTCACATCTCTCAACTCCCGCTCCAGTTCCCTGTATCTAAAAATATAATACTTCCCTTTAAGAAAAAGACAATTGACATAGCATTCTTGATGTTACTGTGATTACTAAATATCTGAAATGACCTCAGCTGTGTATCATGTTACACAGATAAAAAGTCTAACTAGTCACTTTTAGAATTGAGAAAAACCCTACAAGGTGATAGTCCTACAAGACCCCCCCGGGTCTTACTGGTTGACCCTGGGTCAACAGATCGCAGAAATCAGAGTTCATAAAATGTTGTTTGTGAGGCCATAGTAACTTATCCATTGTGTCGTGCAGAAGCAGACTTTCTTATGAATGATCATGTTTGCTTAAATTTTACACGAGTGTGTACATACACCTAATATATTTATATATAATATGTACATCCACTGTCCCCCGCAAGTTGCTCAACTGTTGAAGGCAGACAGAAGTCCACTGATTCATACATCCTGGAGGTCTTCCGAATATGAAAAGACCTCTCAAATATTTTGGTCAGTTATCGAACAGAGAGCAATATGAACATTACAATATAATGAAGTTTTATAAAGTAAATATACTATTGCATAGTAATAGTTGTAATGTGTAACGTGTGATAGTTGTTCACTTTTTTTTAGCTGACTGGGCTATTTACCTTCGTTCTCAGTAAGATCACAACCATGCACAACCCTTATCATATGGCAGCTCTACTTCATACACACTTTCAATCTGTGGCTGCACATGGATGCCCCACAGAACTGCCAGCTATTTACTATACATGCAAAGGATGAAGGGAACTAAGAAAGGTGATCTCCATTGCAGCTGCCAACACCAAAAACTAGTCATCCTTCTTTAAAGGTAATGTTAAAACTTCACTTCCTATAGCTTATGATCATACACAATAGTTGAGGAAAACATAAGATCTTTCTTCTGACAGTACCAGCATTCAGAGAAAAGAACGTGCTTGATGACCTGACGCAGACTTATTCCAGTCCCTTCTAAGACTGGATAATTTCATTAAGTGATTATTGCTTACATACCCAATTAAGAAGACAGAAAATATGGAACAACATGCTTTAAGGGCTTTGTAGGTGAAAAAGAAGATCTTGAAGTTAATATGACATATGACAAGCAATTAGTCTTACCAGGCCATGACTAGAATTCTAGCTTATGACAGCTTAAAAAACCAAAAAGACAATTTAAGCAGCAACATTTTCTGTAGAAACTATATTTTGTCAAAATGAAGCAAATTAATCACAAACATTGGCCAATAATTCTGAAATATAAACCCCCTTCTCTAAGGCAAATGTAGGGAATTTAAAATGGTGCAGTAAATCTATCCCAGAACAGCCTTCTCGAGATTTTAAATATGGGTCCCTCTGAACCATAAACTAAGAGTTGAGTGACTGAACAGAGACATGATCAGTAATAGCTCCTTTTCCAGTAACGTGTAAAAATAATCCAGTCAGCTAAGTTTTAGTAAAAACTGGGCAATTATAGGTCTGGAAGAACCAATTAATTTTAATGTTATCTTTTTTTTTTCTTAAAAAAAAATATTTAAATTATCATTATTCATACCCTGGAATTATATCAGGTGATCTGCTCTAAAGGATATCTTAATAGTCTTCAGCAATACTTGCTAATTTCTCTACATGAGTAAAAAGAAAATTAAATTAATTTTTCCCCTACTCCATGCACTCACACCTACCATTATCTCTTCCTTGATATTTTATATCTCATAGTATTTCTGTCTTTCCAATTGACTAATATGACCCCTAACCAGATGCCTAGGAAACTCTTATTTACATCTATTCAGAATCCTTATATAGCAGCTTTACAAAGGATCAATTTAATGAGGATATTATCTTCCAATTCAGATATAAAAATATTTTTTCTAATTTATTTAGATACTTGCCCAAAACAGTGCACACCACTATCTATATGCAGAAAACCATACACGATTTTAAATTTAGTTCAGGAAACAGGGACTTTCTATCTGCTATGTTCTCAGTTTATAGTAGCAAATTATGAAAAGAAAGGGCACAAGAACCATAACAGAACTATTGCAATTCATAAAGAAAACTATGTCCTATGACGATAAGTATCACAGCAAGGTATATAATTAAGAGTGGCTATAACAACAACATATAAATTAGATAATTATGGATTAAGCAATCCCTTGGGGGATTCTCTCTTGCCCTAGAAAACATGCACACAACAAAACAAGCTCCTTAGATAGAAGGCAATAACTATTAAGTGTTTGAGGGAGAAATAGGACTATAAAGAAAAACAAAACAAAACAAAAGAACACACAGCAAGAGAAAAATCTTAATTTACAATCTAAAGACAGCTCTCATTTTTTGGTAGTTAATTTTAATACACTTACTGGTACAGTTTTCACCCATTAAATCTGCTGGTATCAGTTGGCTAAAAAGCACGTCAGATTATCAAAATGTGCAATATCAAATCAACACGAGCTGCTTCTTAAGGTGACAGTAGGGAGACACAAAACACTGCAGCTATTACCAGAAATGTAATTTTTTTTGTTGTTGTTTCTTACATCAATTTAATAATCCCAGGTGTCCTGGACACCAGACATACAATAATCTTCATAAATCCTAATTCACAGCCATACCATCTGTCAAAAATATTTATGTCTCCTAATAGATATGCTACATAATTGCTCTCACAGTAGGACAAAAATACATGGTTGCACTAATTTGCTTCACCAATGGAATAGCTCATTATCAAAAATAACCCCACCACATTTCTAGGGTTTCTAGCACTCTTCATATATCAAAACTAACCTTTCCATTATGCTATTTTCTATAACCTTAAATTCCCAGTGAAAGCAGATAAAGATTGAATTATCTGAAAAATTGTACTATAATAATGGAAAACTCGCAAGCATGATAAAATAAAACATAATATCTCTTTCTATTATGATGGTGTTGCAGTTAAAATTAGAAGCTTTGTATTTCAGCGTCACAAAGAGACTAATTTAAGTTCTTGGCCCTGCAGAGCGCTAAGTATTCTGGCCCCAATCCAGAAAAGCACTTAAATGTGCGTATGACTTAGTTCATGAGCCTGAAGCAACTTCAGCAGGATCATACATGCCTGATTAGGTCCAGAGCACTCATTACCATGCCGGACAATGCATCTCACTAGGACTGACTCGGCACTGGGAGATGACCCTCCCAAACCTCCATCCATACCTGCCGAGATGGAGATGATACTCCACATGGGATTGGTCAAAGCAGGAGCTTCTGTTCCAACTCTCTGCAGCAGAAGATGAAAAGTTTTGACTAAAGTTGGCCTTTGGGAACACCCTTCCTCCAACAAATTTCTAAATTTCTGCAGTTCCTCTAACATGCATGCAATATCAAAACCTCTTAAAATAATGCAGACTGCAGGTATGGCAGTTGTTACAAGAGGTTCTGTTACATATTGCTAGTGGCAGCAAGCTGATCTTGGTGTAAACTTTTACTTGTGCATTAGGTTAAATAATTTATGTGCAATTACACAAAAATACGTGCTTGAGAATTCAGTAATTGTACAGCAAACAAATCCAATAGTACCTAAGCAAATGGGAAATTCCAAAGATGACGACAGTTACTAAAAAATACTCCGGAAGATACTTACTTCAAAAAATCAAACTCAACCTCATTTCCCTTTTGAATAAGGAAGTGACCCATGAACAACGTATTACTTCATTCTTCTTTAAATCACATTTTTAAAAGCCCTTTTCATGTTCCAAAAAGTCTGTATCTAATAAGTTGTAAAATAGTTTATATTTAAAAATAAAAGCAAGTTCCCAGCAACTGAAAGATGCAGTTGAAGAACTCAACATCTTCTGTTCAACTTTGCATGACAAATATCTGATACTACTTTGCAGCTTAACAAATATCTTTTAACATGCTGTACTATGTTTATGAAGTATTCTTGTTTTAATGCTAAGTTTATTATTTCAATTAACGTTCTATGTCTCGATGACATATTGAACATGTAATACAATGCTTTTCCAGTTTCACTAAATTGGTAGAATTCTTCCACGAATTTATAAAAATATACTCACCACTGCAAATAGGAATATTGCTTTCCTAATGGCCGGAATTATCCATTTAATTCCCATGATCCTCAGTTACTCTATTTAATTTGAGAAACTGAGAATTCCTTCAAGTAAATGTGAAGTCAAAATACCAAAATCTAGACTGGAATTAATAACTTAGATACTACCAAATGCTGTGTCATAATTTAACTGTTGCTGTCGCAAGCCAGTTCATACCAGTATTTTTGTGTCAGATAAGTTTTTTAATAGAAAAGTTAAAATAAATCTGTGTTTCATTTTCACTGTAATGTCTGCTATTTTATTTTGAAAGCTTTGCTTCTTTCCTCTAACTCATAAACACTTAAAATCTACACAAGTTCCTATTTTCCTGAAATTCCACAGAATTGAACAAACCACTGACGCTACAATAACTGGCGGTTCACAACACCTAGCAAGAACATCACATTAAGAGAAACTATGTTTGTGCAATAGGTAACCACAACATCAATGCATTATACTGCCTCAAAACTGCAGGACTTCGGTTGCAAAACACCCTGGCTCAGATGCGCACGGATCCAGAAGTCAGACTAAAATTTTGCAATTAATTGTAACAAATTCATACTCCCACGTTATCAGAAGGCAAACCACTCATTACTTACAATGAATTAAAGATTTATGTATCAGATACAGTTTTTAATTTGAAATTAAAAAAGGAGACTACTGATCACACACATGTTGACCAGTCTTCAGGATGCAACATTATCTGGTATGCAACAACTCTGATATACCAAGGGACTTAGCAATAATAAATATTAAAATGTCATTGGGAAGAGAGAGAGAGAGAGAGACAGTTAGTTCCAAGGCTAGATATGAGAAAGAGACAGAGAAAGTATAGGTTAAGCAAAAACAAAATCACCACAAAAGCACAAAAAGTCCAAGCAAAATGTCTCACAGTTATCTTGCAAATATCTAAAACTATATGGCAAGGGAAAAAAGGCTCATACTCCTTGCAAAATCATTTTCAGAGGAGGTGGAGAAGAAAATATGTGCACATCATATGCAGAAATATTCTGAAAAGCCCTCTTTGGTAACATGGATTAAATATTAAATAAACCAGAAGAAGAAAAAGAAGATTTATAGCCACACAGTACTGAGACAGAAAGCAAACACACAATGAAGACAGTCTATTATACTCACACGTTTACAACATGTTACTTATAATGGTAGCTGTGGAAATAAATGACCTATGTAAATGTTTGACATTTTCCATTACTACTCACTACGCTAATGCTTCTATGCAATTCATTAACATTCCAGCTACAGTTTCATGCTTGCACGTCTCAAGTATAAAAATAAGATACTCAGCAATACCATACACAGCCCAGCCTTCTTAGTCTTCCTTTTTCAAATCAATATCGGTGGCCTTGATAATATTGCCCTCTAATTACTAGCAATGCTTCTTTTTTGACAGATGACAATGAAGGCTGAGTAGGCACTCATTCTATGGAAGATGTGAGTGTGTTGAAATTGTCTCCTGCAGGACATTCATGCTTCTTAAATGAGCCGCTATGGAAGTTTCATCATGTGTGCATAAAGAAATAGTCTCTTACCTGTGGAGGTTGGTTGTACATCTGTCTGGTCTCTGGAAATGAAGTTTTATCCTTTGATTCTCTACTTTGATCATCAATTGTCTCTCCTAGCAAAGTAAAAAAATACCTATTAAATCACTGAAATCCTTCATATTTTATATGGAATAAGAAAAACTCTTGAGTCTTCCTAAAATCAAATTATACAGTTCCCTGGGAATGGAGGAATTCTGTTGTCAAATTTATATTTTATAATTTTGAACGCAAGGAAAGAGAAAAATATTGAGAAGCGGTCTGCAAAACCTGTGAATAAATCTGTGCCAACTGGTTAAAGGGAAAAACTCAGAGGAAAAAAAAGAAAAAGAAAAAAAGCAAGGCCCCTATTTTTGCACACTTCAGGACCATTAAGTTCTAATACTGGCAAAGTGTCAAACAAAGGAGACATAGCAGTATGAGTTTCTCAGACATTGCAAAACAAATATCCACCTAACCTATTTTCTCCAATCTTCTTTGTCGGTGGGAGGTTGTAGGAGAAGTTGTAAAGATTTTGTGGATTATCTCCTTCTGCTGTTAGTGCTACTCAGCAAAAAGTTTGTAAGAGGAGACAACTTAGAAAGACAAAAGATTTAGTCACAAAATTCTGACTTTATCTTTATTTGAACTGATACTGCTTTCTGTAATGGAGTGTTTTGAAAGTCTGTATCCTTAAAGAGTCCTGCAGCAACAATTCCAAATGAAAGGGTTCAAGTTACTGTAGTTTAACTCCTTTGCTAAGCCTGTGTTTTTGCCTTTCCTGTTCCATTTTCTCCAGAGGTTTAGTTAGAGCCGGTGCACCTGGCAGAAGCTGTCGGGAACAGCAGCCAGCTTCTGCCCGTGCCCAGTTAGCCTGGAAGCCAATGACACCCAGGTCCACGCATGCTTGCTCCACGCTGTCATCAGACTCCAAGGACTGACTAGTCAGGTCCCTCAGGTACAATGCAGTATTTGGTAACGTATCTTATGAAAACAAGCAGTAATATTTAGTCATCGGGCATGCTTTTTAATCCCCAAATATCCCCTAAAAGTGTATTCTGAGAATCATCAATAAATTATCTTTGTTATAGGTCATTAATGCCTATTAATTCCATTAGTGTCTACACTTTTCAAGATCTCTTCTGGAGTTGAAAAACGCTTCTCAATAAACTAGTAATTCGCTACATAAAATACTCCAAAGCATTTGTATTCACACCTTCTCTTAAGAAAAAAGGGGGGGGGGGGGACACAGACCAAAGGAGATGGGGAGTCATTTCATCTTCAATTCCACCCCACGATACTGTGAAAAACAAAATTTACAAGCACCTATAAGATAATGAGGTAACAGCCATGAAAATAAATTATGTCAAACCAGTAGTCTCCATTTGTAATGAAGTAAAGAGGCCTGCAAAGAAAAATTATTAGAGGTCTTGTAAATGCGCTCTGCAGTGAAAGACTGCACAAACTTGGGGAGGCATGAAAATGGTTAACAGATATATGAAGAGGACAGTAAGACATATCTTGGGTACGTTTGCTGTGGATGAGAGTGCAAACAAGTTTAAATAGTACCAAATTTAGCTAGATCAGTCTCTCCAGGAGTAAGGCTACTTAAGCACTTGAAACAACCTATGGAAATGGTCTCTTTAAACATCGGTCCATCTCCAAAAGATTTCAGAGGTAGGTTGAAGAAACATCTATCGTGAAGGGTTTCAATCCTGCCAAGAGAAGGAACATGAATGACCTTTTCTGTTCCCTTCTAGTCCTACATTCCATGACGGATGCAGGAGGAAAGACTCCACAGGATACCCGTCCCTAAAATCAGTATTTCTCAAGGGAACTTATGCTGGCTGCCCAGAGACTTGTGAAGATGCAAGTCGGCTGCAGTGAGCTGGACAAGGACTCATCAAGCGTGTAAGAGAAGAGCTGCAAAGCCAGTCAGTAGCAAAGGGACAGCTAGTTGAAGTCAGTGAGATGACTCATACTGGGTAAAGTTGGGTGTATGCATAAACATACTGAAAGAGAGTTACGCTGGAGACCTAAGAAACACAGGAACCAACTTTTTATTCCTTGTCTTTAAATACTGCTCCTGAGACAGTATTTGGAAGTTTTTATATGCAAAAAGCAAAAGACCAAATTCATGTGTGTTAATGCTATCCGGAATATACTTTTTTCCTGTGATTAGTTTTCCTTAAGATGAAAAGAAATCTTTGTTTGAAATCAGGACCAAGAGGTCAAACATGTAAAACTCTTCACAGTAAAGGAAGAATAAGAACAGCTCATTTGGAAAGAAATGAAATTTTTTGACTTAGAATTTTCACATCCAACTCCCAGAGGTCATAAGTTCTTAAGGAGGCCAAAATGTAGCAATATCTATAGTGTTTCACAACTCTAATTGCCTTTGTAAACTGAACTTTAATGAAGAGCTCCTCTTTGTTTAAAAAAAAAAAAAGAAAGAGCAAATGGGAAAACCCCAACATCTTGCCAAATTTTCAGGCGTACGGTCCTGCAAGGATAAGCCATGAATCTGTGTATGGACTGTTATTATTTCAGTTGCCCAAGATGTCTGCTAGGACAGAATAGTTTTCCAGAGAAATCAGTATTTTCAGTGTACTGGTTTCACCAGTTCCTATCTCAAATATTCAAACAGATTAGTCATCCTTATTTCTAGTAGCCCAAATAACGAATTAACTCTCACATACTTCCCCAGCTCCACCAGTTCCCAATCTTATCAAGTTTGCCATAGCTGACCCATCTTGTTTAGCCACTCCCAAATTTTTTTTGTTCACCTTGCCTTGGTTTCCCGTTGACCTAAAGTGGAAGTTACAGTTTCTCTCCCCTCTCCAGGTTCAGCCTTTCAAATGCCTCCCTCTAATCTGGCTTTTCCTCTTCTCCACTGCAACCCTGCAATCTCCTCTTCCCATCTACCTACATGTTAGGAAGGCAGACGAAAGTAAACACCGAATGGACAAACATTCCATGAGAGCACAGACCTTTGGGAGCAGGAACTAATGTGCATTCTTTTGACCATTTTACACGTTTTGGTTGATAGTTTTTTGACTGAGGAAAAAAAAGGCAACCAACAAAATCACTCTTCCCCCCCAAATGCTCCGAAAAAAAACCCAAATTCAAACAATTCCCCTTACACAATCTTGACGGAAATAGGTACATAATTACAGTTTTGCCAAACTAAGCTACTGAAATCTGTCTCTGAAAAAATCACAAACACGTTACCTTAGTAGGAAGCGCTACCAAATACCCACCACCACTCCCCCAAAAAGTCTTTCATCAGAACTGAACAGCAAATACATTCATAGATGAGGCCAGAGGGACCACCGTAATCATATAGCCTAACCTCCGGTATAAATATAGGCCATATTTCTTGAATTAATTTGTTTGAACTAGAGCAAGTTTAAAGCTGTATTTTAACCAAGAGATAACAGACAAAATGATTAATCTTACAAAACAATTAGATTCTGGATCATATATCCCTTGGTTTAAAAGCATTATGCAATATTTTAGTCATAAACTTCCTATTAAAAAAAAAAAACCTAACTCATATATCTAAAAATGTCATATAATACTTAGATACTGTAAGAATTAGAAACGAAGGGTGCTCCATGCAGTGTAATATGGTTTAAACATCAGCAGCATAATTTGTAATACACACAACATTACTGGGAAAATTTATCAGGAAAAATTAATCATGCTTATTGCTGTAAAATATTCCCTTACTTATCAACAGAAAAATATTTTCAAGTTTGAAAAGAGAGCACTAGATCCTACTGTCCAGATAAGCCCATATTTCAAATCCTCTGTCCTGGGAGGCTGTTTTTAAGTTATAGTAAGCCTCTTCCAGGCCCAAATGAATGGCATCGCACTCAAAGGTCAGACAAACGCTTCTCCTTTCACTGAGCTGGTGCTGGATTTACACCAACATTCCCCAAGTTCCACTGGTATCTTCTTTTTCCAAGAGCTCCAGCCAGGTGTTGCACAGGAAAGAAATACGCAGTCCAGTCTTCAGTATGCACTATGTCCATCCTCCCTCAGACCTCAGAATTTTTTGGTTTTTTTTCAGAAATCTGTATTCGGCTGCCTATCTGGACCTCAGCAAACTCTCATAGAGAAAGGTTCAACCACAAGTTTGGCTTCTACTCAACAAGGAAGTGGGGTTTCTATTTATACTCTTCCCTCTTCCAGCACTTTGTTATCCTCAAGCTGTGTAGTCTCTTGATCGACAGAAAACATTTAAAAGCCTGTCCCACCCTCAGTTTAAAAAATTAAAACCAATTTTAAGTGTATTTTAGAGTCTTCTATAACTTAGATTGCCATTTGTCCTGGTCTGTGCAAGAGCCCTGTGAGACAGTGAAGCATATGCAACACAGCAAGTAGTAACCAGTTATCAAATACATGGATTTTAAAATCTCACCTTCAGCTTCAAAAGGAAGACAGCTATTTTGCATTATATTGCAAAATAGCTGTTAGTTGCTTAACTCCTTGTTGCCTGTCATTATCTTCTTTATCCTGCATAGAAATGGCAAGAACGAAGTGTATTCAGGCTTCTACTTGGAAGCAAAAAGACAAAAAGTTTTAAGAGAGGAAACCCAACGCAGTAGGATCTGAAAACAGGAAAGGCTGAATCTGTGGAAGCATCAAGGTTTTACTGCAGTTTCTTGCCTCTCTTTCTTACTTGTAAATCTTCCTCTCTCTCCCTGAGACAAGGAAGAAAACCAGGCTAGATACGCCAATTTTAAGTCACCCTGCTCCAGAATTAACTAACAGAACTTCAGGCTTCAGTCCATCGATAGTGGCAACGCTTTCAGCCTAGGGAGGTATTCAAGAAGTACTGTAATTCCCCCTCCCCTCTGAACGTCTGAGTCTCAGGAGTCCCTACAATCGCACTTGCATGTAAAGGGGTTTGATAGTATCACTTTTCTGAGTCCTGCTCTTCCCAGCCTTATTTAAATAGCCTCCGGCTCCTTCAGCAGGGATGAAATGTGTTTCTGCTCAGTCTCTCCCCAGCCCTGCTTGTTTCTCCAGCACCCACTGCCACAGCTTCCATTTACTTCCAGCACCACTGCAAGCTTATTAGTAAAAAGTTCTTTTCCTTTCTTTGTGCGTACAGCAGACAGGCAATCAGCAATGGATGTCAAGTGGTGGCTGCTGTTCTCCTCACTGACACTTCTATCCTTGAGCCTCATCTCATTCACCCTGGTTTCTTTCAAGAAGAGTCCATCGTTACATTTAGTACCACAGAAGAGTGCTGAGTTGCCAATCCAGAAGATCAGTCAAATATGTTTACCAGCCAATTCCTACCCAATGAGTGACCCGGGGACTCCAGTGGGGTGGTACCAGGGAACACTGATGGCAGTACCCAGAACACAAAATTGTGCTGGCTTTATGGAATCAAGACAATTAACAGAAGACAAAGGGAAGAACTTTAGAAATCTTTGCTAATGAGCATAGAATCACAACATGGTTTGGTTTGGAAAGGATCTTTAATCTAGTCCAACCCCCCTGAACGTATATTACACAATTATAGCAAAATACAATAAGCTGTAAGTAATTTGACAGTTCCCGTTGGTGATTAACAGACCACTCAATGATCCATCTGAATGAAATAAGGTACTGGCCAGTTGCTGTCCTGTTCAATGGGAGAGATGGCGCATTGACGGATAGCTGGTTCTTCTCTTTGCTTAGAAGTGGGACTACCATTCTATCTGGCATTAATGTTATAAAACCTACACATTAATCCTCATTAGTGTCCATGTGCACTTGGCCAAGACATAATAGCCTTATAACAATACATATAGTTGGCAAAACAATGAAATCATCCTAGTTTCAGGTCACCTCATCCTGGTTTCATATTAAAGCTTTTCGTATCAACAGCAGTTTCATTTCAACACGCTAATAATACCCTCTAAAAATCCAATATATCAGCAAAAAGATTCTCCACAGCTGCAAGTTTCAGCAAAACAAGAGTTTAAGAGTTTATGCTGCATAAGGGTGAATGAGAAGGAAGTCGTGTAAACTCGTGTAAGCCCATGCTAAGGCAGAGGTCTGTGTTAACCTAAGCAGGCACATGGTAAGTCTTTAGCAGCCTTATATTGAGTTTCCAGTGTTTTCATAGCTGGGTATTAAGGGGTCCTACAAAAAAATCTTTGATCAGGAGTAGAACTTACCAGTATCTTCTCTAATTATCCTGACAAATCATTAGAAAAATCTATATAAACCCTGCAGAGTGAGGACTCTGAAAGACTGATTTCTTCAAACTTGTAAAAGGGAGGGGGGAACTCCCCCCCGTAACAAGGTAAACATTATCCCAACTGGTTTTGCATTTACAGACATGAAGCAAGAAGGTTCAGTCCTTTCCCAATTAAGGGGGACAGCAAATCCAACTACAGCACATGCCACTGAAGATTATGGGAGTGGCACTCCAAATTGCCACCCATTGTTTTGGTATCCCAACCTTCTGCAGGTGATCTTAATGCAGAATCTCCATTTTCCTAAACAATTCTGTCAGGGTCTTCTCAACCTGCAGCCCACTATCAAGATAGCAGCAAAAGCACAGATTAAAAACTCCCCTACAGAAACCTTTTTTTCCCCCACAAATGAGAACTTTTAGGAAGATGACAACAGAAAAACAATATGAGAGGATTAGAGGCTCCTGTAGAGTTCCAGTATCCCGTTTCTACATACTTTTAAGTTTCCAAAAAGCTTTTTATTTCTGTGCTTTTTCATATTTCCAACTTCTTAAAAGTTTGACTTCTTTCAAAGCTTTCCTGGATCCTAAAACAAAAGACCCTTAGAGTTTAAATCCAATTCCATCTCCAACCACTTCACTGAGGCTAAATCATTCCAACTCCCCTGACACCCATTTATATGGCTTGCTTTTAAGAGGTGCCCAACTCCTTATGAAAGCTGCTGATGATCAAAAGCCAAAGTTTCACAGGAAAATTTTGGTTGGAAGAAATCCCTGGAGGTCACACTAGTCCAACCTCCAGATCAGCACAGGGCTAACTTCAAAGTGGAAACTATGTTCCTCGGGTGCTTGTCCAGCTGAATTTGGAGTCTTCAAAGATGGAGATTCCACAGCCCCTCTCATCTCTCATTTATATCTATCACTCTACTATTTGTTACCTCAAGGTCCACAGTCACAGTCAAAGAAAGCTGTAGAATTCTCTCATCCATGAGCCAGGAACCCCTATGACGAAATGTTATTTTACTTTGGTTTTAACTTATGATGCTTTCATGTCACGCATAAAGAAATGCTGAGGATCAATCTCATTCTCTTTTACTGATGTGATGCATCCATGCAAGTACTTTCTCCTCAATTATACGCGCATACCAGCCTTTCTAAGTAGCTCACAAAAACACTGAATCCCCTCACCACAGCCTATCTTTCAGTAGATCTCACTTTTCCGTTTTGTTATTTGGAAATACCATTCTAGAGTTCATTACCCTAGATGCTGCCGCACCTTTCTTATCTAGTTTTGCTGTCAGAATGAGCAGGTGATATGACTTACCAGACACTCAATACATCCTTAGTACTGAAGCAACCAACATAGTACAGATCCAAGTAAGGGCTTATGACACATTCAATCATTTTACAAGAAAGAAGTTGAAAGCAAAAGCTACCCAAGAGAAGTGTACATCCTCTAAATCTTCTGACCAAACAATTGTGCTTACCTGGGCATGTGTGCCCATGCCTCAGGGAGAACCTCAAAACTATTCACTCCTCTTCCTTTGTTTAACTGATACTGCTCTGCGGATAAGCCCCCAGCATATCTATTACATGTTAGCATTTACCATTAACACTGTCCCTAAAAAAAAAATAATCTGCAAAACTGCCTGGAAGGCATAGATTAGATGCCATAGGCCAGTCTCTACATGCATTAAGATGCAGTTCTTGACATTCCTAGAGAACTTTTAAATCTTCCCGTCATTCACTTTATTTCTCAATTAAGCCCCTCCCCTTTGTATCAAAACAAATGCAACCTTCCAAGCCCAAATGAATCATACTTTTCTGAGGAAGTAAAGCATTTCATCTACTTTTTTGAAAAAGAAAACTTTTATAAAATGATTACTTCTTTTTTTTTTAAGATTTATCATTTACATAATCACTGAGTGTTAGCTTATTGTCATGGTCATCTAGAGCAGCTCAATCATCCCACAGAATAAGTATATTGTTTTCAGGTTAAGAATAAAACAAGAAGTCCCTTAAATTTTTAGACATTTGGAGAAGTTTAGTGTTAATTTATATAATCTCTTTCCTTTCCACTTCACCCTCAAATCTGCTTCCTGGGTAACGAAAGATGTCTACACTTAGAATAATCCAACTTCGACATATGGATGGATTGGTACACAGCAAGTGCAAAAGAAGCTGCAGTTTGAAAGCTAGATTTTCTTCCATGGTTACAGTCTCACCGTAGATCCTTTTTGCTTTTCCAAAGGATAAAGACAATATTATTTGCCTCTATTTGCTCTGTTTCTCTGTTTCTCTTGCCTAACTTTGTCTTCTTTACCTTTGATGAGAATACGACAGTCATGATCTTCACAATCCTTCCTGCATTTTCTTATTCTGCTTGGAAGGATGATAAAAAATTTAATCTCAAAAGAATAAAAGTCTTTACCTCTTCCATTCCTGACAAGCGGTAAAAAGCTTTGGGGAAACATTAGTAACAACATCAAACTCAGTTGAAGACAATAGTACAGCTCACACAGAGTACTGCTGGCAAGCAACCTCCCCTTAAACACATTTTAGCAGTTATTAATTTTCTTGTCACTAGTTAAACCAATCTATAAAACTTATCTCAGATTACAGGATCAGGTGTTGTTCAAAAGGTAAATATTTCTTATAACACTGAACTTTCACTATGAAATTAAGATTATTTCACTATCCTCATTTAACTATGGGATTAGGACTCTCCTCCTCCCGTTTTATTAACGATGTGGTTCCAAAGGCAATCCTGTCCAGAATGAAAACAGCACATTGAAGCCCACTTTGACGAGGACAGAGATTTTCCTAGCACTTAAAAAGATGCAGTGTGGTCTGCCTGCTCAACCTCTTGGTTACGCTGTGTAACTTGCATGCCAGTAGGTCCAGCATGCATTAAAATTATTTGCCTGTCAAAAACTGAGGTGCTGCTAGCCTAATATTTGCATATGAAGCTTGCTACATAAATGCAAATCAAACAAATAATGCAAATTTAAGATGGTTTCCTAAGGAATTAGATTTACATGACCAATCTTCTGTCCCTGATAACGCAGGAAAACATTGCCAAATGTGGTTGAAACTGGCACAGATATAGAAGACTCAAAGATGTTTACAGAATATAATCATCTGTAGCTGGGTAGTAAAAAGAGACCACGAGTAATGACCCTGCTGAAGGAAAAAAACATTGCTCTCTGTTCTTCTTGGCCAGCTAGCAGGTCAACTGGCAAATATTGCTGTGGTTGGCCACTGGGAATGAAGGCAAAGGAGGCCACTATAATAATGTAGGGAAATAGCCAGGGCTATTGTGGCAGGATAGAAGAACTAGGAGATCCTCAAGAAGGTCCTTGAGAAACTGGACTTCGTCTTTTCTCCTATTCCAGGGAATGCTGTGTTTTATTCTATCTTGATAACATTTTAGGCATGTTTAAACAAGAAAAAAGTTTTACGTAATGAAAAAATAGGGAAAATCCCTCTGAAAAACGTGTAAATCAATCATTCAGTCTACTCATATTAGGGCCACTTGCATCTCTGTGCCACTAGCTGCTGTGGGATGGCATCATATACAACCTCATCCCAGTAACTAGGCTTCCTGCGTGAGCAGCTGCCTACGACGCTCATGTTAGTTATTAAAAATGGTTTTTCTCACATCTAGAAACTCTGAAAGTACCAGAAAGATGAGTTAATACTTTGTGGGAGAAGAATTAATGCATAGGACAGAACACTCATTTAAGGTAACTTTTATGTGACGTAATTATAAGAGATCTTCTCCAAAGTAATAATCATTTCATAGTTAAAAGTGCTACCATACTCTCAGAGGCATGGAAGCCCCCACTCAATTCTGAAACAAAGTTAAGCAGAATTAATTTAAAACACAAACACCACACACAGTTATATAGACACACTCATACACAGCTTACATGTGTCTGTGTGACATGCAGGCACCGATATATCTAATGCAGAGAGTTAAATCACAGTATCTAAGCTTACAAACATCGTGGCTCAAAAAGCTTCCCTCCCCGCATTTTTCTGAAGGTTATTTTCTAGACCACAGCCTGGCAATCTTATGTCACCGTGACAATGTAGACAATGTCAATTCTGAGGAGAGAACCTTATGTTACATCCAATGCTGCTTTTGCATTTGTGACACATGCTCGCAGAGTATTTCTGAATACAGCATATTTTGTTTTCCTCTAAACAGAAGTATAAATTCTCTGTTTGGATTTTGTGTAGTAACAAGTACAAGTTTATAAACATACCTAAAATTGTTACACAAATGTTCTGAATATCAAAGAAAGAAAAACCTACATCCAAAAGCAATCTCAACAAATAATTCAATAAACCAAATGAAATATCCCTGCCTCCAAAACTCCTTGAAATATTACTTTTGGTTTACACTGTTAATTCTACTGTATTACGACCGTCTTCTGATCTACCTCAGTCTTAGCAAGGGGATCTAAAACTAAAAAACAACCAAACAAAACAGTTTAAGAAGTAGGTAGTCTCCTCACAAAATAAAACATACATCCATTTAATCTGTCCTCAAAAATGGCAAAAATCAGCACAGTAGCTTATCTTTGGATCAGACCTCTCTCATGAATAACCAGTTCCACACAGATGATTAAAGAACTACATAATTTTATTTATTTATTTATTTATTAGAGCACATAGGTCAATAATGTGGATTAACAAGGATTAAAGTGTTATTTTCCGATTACCTTTGTGCTTTAAGCTGGTTTAGTAGTTCTAGGAACTTTATTTTAAAGCCAGCTTTGTAGAAGAAACTACACTATAGAACTTCTTGTTTACTTTTGACTTGTGTGTAAACAACATGGAAATGTTCCCTTCAACATATTACTGTTAAATTGTTTGATTTTAAAGGCAAAGAGATAAATGGCATTAAATATTCACAGATTTTTAGTGTTTCTGGCGTTGGTACATTAAAGCTTTTCTAACCGTTGTTTGAACCTTCAATTGCATTTTCATATTACACAAACCTGGTAGTGGAGATGTGTTAGGAAAAAAATTGAAGTATCATCACAAAAAAGCACTAGCAGAATTCTTTAAAAGTATCCAAAGTGGAGGGCAGGAGTTATTTTGGGGGGGAAAAGAGACGAATGAGAATTTCTGAATAGAGGTATTTAGTTTAAAAAGTCTAAAAGAGCATCACCATGTTAAAATATCTATTTATAAAGATATGAGGGCAACGGATGTAAAAGTCCAGTTGATATGGTTTTGGCTGCACCTTTTAATGAAATGTCCAAATGTTTGCGTGTGCATCAAAAAGTGACATTAACACTGCTCACAAAACAACCAGAAAAAAAATAAAATTGTGCAGTACTTGAATAATTAGGTAAAAAACCTAAAACCCGCCAGGACCATATTCTTACCATACATGGAAAAAATGAAGAAAGGTTACAGCCGGCTGTAACTTTTATCCTCAGCTGTTAATGGTGTGGAACTGTCTGTGGGCTACAATCATTTATGCCTACATTGTACATCAGTCCCTTCCCTAAACACTGCACAGAAATGGCAGTTTCCAGCTGAAACCAAAACATTTAAATTTGTCAAAAAAAAACCAACAACAAAACACCCACATAGGATCACACCAGCTTCAAGAGCACAAAGGCAGACAAGCAGTTTTCAAAAAAAGAACATTTCTTGTTTCCTGAGATGGCAACCACCCGCTTCCCCAGGGGCCGTGGGGAGCCAGCGGGGTGAGCTGCGGTGGGTTTCAAACTCTGCGGCCAGGGTTTCAAGGGAACTCCAGGCTTATGGGCACTCATGATCCATGGTGAAGTGTCAGCTATGTTAACAGGGGCTACCAGATCTTCCAAGAAAAACTTCCTGATGTTCAAAGGTGAAGGACCGCTCTCTGTCTCAGGCTTTCAAGCTTGCAACGTTCAGCAGACCAGAAGTAGAAAGGTTTCTGAATTCCCCAGAATACAACAGGCAGATTGTCCCAGAAGCTGCAGTACAAATTTTTGCAGGTTCTGTGGCTCCTTACCAACTTGCTCAACGTGAAGTTCCCAGACAGGTCCGCCCTGCACATGTAATTTTTCTGCAGTGCTTTTTCATGCAATAACACAATTAGAATAGAATAAGTATCTGTTTCAAAACACAACACACCAAAAACAGACAAGGCCACCCTACAAAAACAAACCACGCACATCTGGTAACTCCCTTCTGGCTACTATTTGAAGAACCGTCAGTCAACTTGTAGTGTGAACACTGTTACCTAAGGGTGAGTTTTCACAACATGGCTGAGTCAGGCTAACAGCATGGTGCTGCCAAAAGGAACAGTCCTGCCTCTCCTCCTAGCCCTGGTGCTCCTGCTCTTTCCTTTGTCGTGGTTTCCAGAGTCTCCTGAGGTTTTGCCAAGCCACCTGAGCTCACTGAACTGCTTAAAAAAGATAAATACATATTCCATTTCTTGCTGTGTTAGTTTTCTGGCAGTTGAGTGAGCTAAATCACAGACGTCAAATGAGCCCCAGAGCTGGCACAAGGATGGTGGAAAATAATTCTGCTTCCAGATGCAAGAAGCAGGATGATCCATTCTTGAGATAGTTAAGTGGCTCAGTTGTCCTGTGGAAATATACCCTACCACAGCAACAGTCTTGCCTTCCATTGTGGAAAAAAAAAGGCAGTATTTCAGACCTAAAGGTAGACTCCACTCTAGACATTATAGAAATCAAAATGGGACGTTTCAAAAGTGTGCTAGCACTCACATATCAAAACCATTACGAACTTCTTAAACATACCCCAAAACCAAAACAATTTATTATATTAGGAAATGCTCCTTTTTGTTATTATCAGTAGGGTGCAGGAAACTAGAGATTAATACCTGGTTTTAGTTTTCTTCCTTTTCTTCCTAAGGGGTCAACAGTGCAACAACCAGCTTTCTGTCTTCTGCTTGCTCCTCACAAGAAACTTGTTTTCACTTTTACTTTGGCAGCCCCAGAGAATCAGACAAGTGAACACCCACTACACAAAGCTGAACTGCTGTGTCCAAGGAGCCATCTCTGGAAGCAAACAGCATTAGTCTGGATAAACTGGCTTTAATAATTACCATGGCAAAATAATTTTATGAAAACTCTGAAATTTTACTTGATCAACGCCAAGAATCCAGCCAAGTATTTAATTTCTTGTGGGTATAGCAGTAAAAAAGTAGGTAAGGTCACACAATTTTTATGAATTCTGTTTAAGATGCACTTAGATGAACCCTGAACATGAGGGATTTTGCGAAGACAAGACCTGAAACAATCATATTGATATTCTTTCCCATTTCTAGCCACATTCCTTACAACCTCCATTTTCAACTCAGTACTTGGAGAAAAGCACAGACCAACAATGTCACCCTGCTGTCTCCCTATAAAACAAGCCAACGAACCAACCCATCCCATGCACAAAGGGCAGTGTTACCAGATACCTATTCAACTGGTTGAAAACTGGCAGATGAAATTCTAGGTCACAAAGACCTGAACTCCTGTATCTGATAGGCAGCTACTACGGTAGATTAATGATTTTCACAAAACAAGAGAGAATTCAGTTTCCATGATGCAGTTACTGCTTTACGTGTGCTCTACTTGGAAATGTGTCCTATATTCAGAACCTGAATTCCTCAGGATCTGCCCACAATCATTATGCAGCCTGATGTGCAGAAAAACTAGAAGGAAAAAAAAATCCAGGGCCATGAACGCAAAATTACACCACTTTCTTCCCCAAAGACACTGCCTCTGTCTGGAAGAAAACTGATTTTGTACCTCCTTTGAGAAGAGGCGAGGATCACAGGCTTCATGCTTCGAGGTTTATGCACACGAGCACTGCAGTGGGACAGATACCGTACATGGCTACCATCGGACCAACTCAATGCTGCCAAAATGGGTGGATCCGTCTCTCCTCTCTGCTCTGAGCTGTTTGCTCCTGCCATTCCCCTCATCTGTTCTGAGGCTAGCCTGGCTCCTCAGGGCGTTAGCTCAGCTCTCTAATGCAGAACTGTTTCAGCTGGCCGAATTTGCTCTTACCTTGGTAAGGAGACCTGGCTCCCCCTCAGGTATCTAAATAGTACTGAGTGATGAGACACTAAGAGGCAATTGAGCAGCTTGCCAATGCCCAAGGTTGTGTTTCCATTCACATCTCCCATTTCTGTCTTCCCTCTTACCTTATCTGGCTCCATCACTCAACCCCTTCGAACCAACTCACCTTACCAGAACAGCACAACATGAATCCAAAGAAAGTTCACAAAATTGCAGAAAATTAAATGGAAAGAGTGTAGAGTCTGAAGTGGGATGAAAGAACTGGCCCTCCCTCAGGGGGGCAAAGGATCGGCCCAGCTGCATGCAGAGCTAGCCTAAGATGGGGTGACTTTCTCAACAGAGCAACTATTTCTGCATGCAGTATGATCAATCATCCTTAATCACCTGAATGACGGTGATGTTGCACGAGACCACACGAGCTCACTGCCATTAAGGAGGGGAATTCCTCTTCCTCTCACTCGAAGGCCCAGCCCTTGCACTGACTCTGACAAACATCAGACTTTGCGCTTATTAACCCATCTTTTTCTGGGAATTCAGCTGATTCACAAAGTCCAGCAAACACTGGAGATGGGGCAAAGTAAGATTCACTGAAGCGGAGGAAAGTAGCACCTTTGCTTTTGGGTGGCAGCAATCTGATAAAATCAAATTATCCTCTCTCCCAAAACCACTACTGGCCAAACACCTCTTAGATGAGTAAGACCAGACATGGGAGAAGTCAGCATACAGGATTTTGCCTTTCAGATATTCCACACCACTTAACTTTAAAGCTTTTGTGGTTAGAAAAAAACTGCTGTGCTTTACTGTCCTGCCCCAAAGGGATTAATTAGGAATGAAGGCCTCAAAACCAACCAGTCTCAAACTTTCTAAGCAACATGGAGGTTAGAAGACTGTGCCTGTTTTGAGTTTGTTAAAATGTAGGTGTGGTGTACAAATGCACAAAATGTTTTGGGGCTAATTTACTGGGGAAGGGGAACAGCTGTAACATAGACCCCTGAATTAAGAGATTAGACTCCCCGCACAGCCATTGCTAAGAGGCTTCCCCAAAAAGTGACCAGGAGGCACCTATGTTAAACACCTGCTCCGTATGCAGAGAAGCATCTTTCCATCCAATGACTAAATGGGAACAATTGCTCCCAGAGGAAGACATCTGAAGTCAAACACTTCTATAAGCAACCTAATCCATGATTTCTACACCATTCTCCAACATGAAGGGCTGGAGCTCTCTGAAAGGTTACAATAAGAAGAAAAGCACTGCTACAGTGAGCAGAGTTTCATATATGGGATGTGAGCATGCCTCTAAGAGCATCTCAGCAACTGAAGTGATTTGGGGAGGAAGAAAATGCTCTGGCCCAAGACACACTTTGACCCCCTTCTAGTTACCTGAGGTCCATACCATATTGCAGCCACCCCACATATTTTTTTTTTTTTTTTGCATCCGTGCAGGTGAAATGATTCCTGCAGTGAAGGAATGAAGTGAGAACAGGGGTCTTTGCCTTAACCATGGGAAGATCCAAGCCAGAAACACCAGGGGACAGGAGTCTCCTGGACTTCAGTGTATATGTTGAATTAAGGTTTAAGAGAGAGATACTGAGTCTCTTTGCTTGAATTTGTTTCTAAATTAATAAAAAACATTGTAAAAAGTAAATGGACTACGAGTGGGTTCTAAAGCTGTTTCCTTCTCCCCATCTGCTGCTTTAATCAATTTACAGTTATAGTTGCAATCAAAAGTAATGAAAATACAATACATCTTAGAATTAGTGTCTCTTTATTACTGTGCCAGAATCACAACTTAAAAGCTCAGGACAGACCATAGAAACATTACTGCTGTATTAGTACCCAATCAAACCTTTTCAAAACTTTGTCACAAGAGGTCTCGGATTTTAGAACGGGGCTCTCAGTTGCACAGACATGCAAATAATGATGTTCTTCCACCACGTTGCTTCTAATGCGTGGGTGTCAGGTGAGCATATCCAAAGTTCAAATCCCCAGCAGCACATCAGAGAATGGAGTTCAGAAAACAACCTCACCACCTTTTGATCTACTACATGTGAGTTTAAAATATCCCAGCCCTACCAACATTTTCACAGTTTCCAGGGGTCCAGCAGGAAAACAGGATTATTTTCTTATCTCAACCCACACGGCATGGATTTATTCACCTGTATTAACCTGAGACCAGGCTGTTCTCATCTGAGGTCTGCATTACCTACCGTCCTCCCAGCTTGCTTCCCACAAAACTAAGTGTCATTTGTGCTAATCGGTGCTAAGTGAACCAGAAATGAGAGAATGGCAGGGATCCAGCTGACTCATTAATACAGTGTAATGGATTAACCCTTTTACATTGTCTTTCTCCCCCCCCTCAATTAGTCAGCATCAAAGAGGTTTGAGACTGCACACATCGGAAACATAAAATGGGACAAAGTGTTTGAAAACAAAGGAGAACATCTAGGAGCAATATCATATTCCGCCACAAGGACCGTTATTTTCATATTACTTGGGAACAGTTGGGGTTTTTTTTTTAAGTTAAGCTAAACTTTATGTAAAAGGCAGCAAGAGAATGGAATGGCCTGTCTGGAGAGAGCAAAACATTCTAATCTGTGTAATTAATCCATAACAAACTTGTCATGTATATAAAGAATGTATAGTTCAGCATGAAACATACAACTAGGCAATCCAAGTTCAAAATAGTTATTAACTGTGACTATAAAATTACTACAAAATGTTAAAACTCAGCCTTTTTTTTTTTTTAACATATGGCCAGCACTTTCTGATTTGTGATACAAAAGAAGATATTTTTGGTGTAGTCAAACACTGCTATTTAGAAAAATACCTTCTAAAACAAACTGTCAGTCTGAGGTTTTACATTATACAAGATGGAGCACTTATTTCCCCAACAGTTACCTGCTTTAAAAAGTTTTTCTAAATGTGTAACTGCCATAACTGCCACCAAAGATTAATGACTCCTCTCGGTGCCTCTGGTAGGTTTCTATTTCATTTGATAAAATACAGGCATCTATTTCTTAAAATAGGCATATGTACGAACATGTCACATGTATACCTACAATCAGACAAACAATGCATCCCAGACAATTTAAGAAAGAGACCTCAACTGTATTTGTAATAATGTTTTTGGAAAAATGGGCATTTCTCCTTATGCAGTTACGTACACACTTCACCAAAACCCGGATTATTGCACTGTATAACATGAATGCTAATGCTGAACTTAAACCCTGTTTTATGCAATGTATGTAAGAACAGCTCTATACATAAGATGTTTCATTGTGTAGTAAATTCTTGCCTGTATAAATGCTTCTCATCTTTTTAAAAATTCAGCTACAGTTTAGTGAATATTTTGCTTTTAAGACATCCATCCAGCATTTATATTTGCTTCACATAGTCTGTCTCAATTATACTACAGCTGTCTCACAGGGCATAGCTGGCCATCTCCATCACGAACAACCACCATAGAATCTGAAGTTCTTGATTAAAAAGCAAATGGTTTTGTGAGCCAAGCTAAAACTACCGCAGCTGCTCCATTTCACAAACCAAGCGCCATTCAGCTGGGAAGAATGGCACCGACTCTGAATTGTTCTTCCTGAGAGTTTTCACAATAAAAACAAACCACACGACTTCCAAATTTTCAAAGACTTTAAAAAAAAAAAAAAAAAGTCTTCACTATTCTGGAAACAAGTGTTTTCTTTTTACTCCGAGCTTTTGATTTCTACGTCAGTGTTCCTCTATGAATAAAAAACAAAACCAAAACCAACCCCTCCCCCAAGCATACACACACCACATGGGTTCCTGTAGATACTTTTAATGGCCATCTACAGCAAGTCTGCAGATGTATTAAATAGAACCTGCAATTCTTAACTTTAAAAAACCCAACAAACTGAGATATGGCTCATCAGCTGATCACTGCTGAAGCTATTAAATATCATATTCAGTGACAGGATAACTCATACAAATTATTATTATTTTTATTGTTATACATTAACACAATGATAGAAAAAATTGTAATTTCCTTCATCGAGATAAAATATCAATCAACTCCTGATGACCTGCTCTCCAAGACCATCCATTTCTTATATGAAATAAAATAATCTGAACACAAAGTGCAGCAAATTAAGTCATAATATGTAATCTGGATGAAAGTCATGTTTAGTACAACTTGCAATGCACAACCTCTGTATGTGTCACCTCCTGTTTTTAGATAACCACAACAAAAGGTAGGTGTTCATAATAATAAAAAACATAAGACAGCCAAAACACACCCACAAAAACGCTGAAACAGAACCAAAACTATTACATGTGTTTCCTACAATATCCTAATAACATTTTGTTGGCGGTCAGGCTTGCATGTGTCCAGGAAACATTCTACAGCGAAGTTAACTTTTATACTTCAAAAACAGTGAATGGCTACTCAGATTTCTGGTTTTTAGTTATTTGGCTACATGAAATTTAGTTGATGTTTTAGCCAGAAATAAACTGGAATAAATTTTATTCAAATGAAATTATTGAGGATTTTTCCCTAAGCTAATGTTAACTGATTAAAAAATGAGAACCAACTCCTTGAAGGTGTTTAAATTTACTCATTTCCCAGTAATGAAAAAAAAAAGCTGAGCTGCATTAAGGATTTTTCTTTAAATATATTGTCTTTAGCTTCCCTATCACCATTTCATTTGCCTTTATCCCTATTGTACTTGAGCTAGATTAGAAACACCAGGTTAAGTATACACTAGACATTACACAAGGTTTCAGAATATTATATTTTTTAGCATATAAAAAGAGGAAAACCCAAAAACTTAGTCTAATTTACTTTTCATTCTACCTTTAGGAGTTGGAAAAGGCTTGATTTTGTGTTGCCAATTAATGAGGATTGGTTTTAGGCTACATGTATGACTGCAGCGTTTTAGAATGATGATAAGCAAATTTTACATCTTCGTTGCTTTTTTAACGTAGTCTGAAAGTAATAACTCAGGGTAACAAACTAACAACACTGAATATATTTTGAGTATTTCTTTAAAATCATCTCAGTATTTTAAGAACTAGTTGGTGGATTTAGCTTCAAAAGTCAACACACTCCATATGAAAAGGTTAACAGATTTGTAAATTGTTTTTAAAGGTTTTTTTTAGTCTGTTCTGTAAACAAAAAAAGAGACTGTGAAAGATGAAGAGAAAGCGAATGTTTAGCTGCAAATGATAATTTCCAATTTCAATGGAAACACTACTTTCACTTTAAAAACCTTGTATTTCATAGTACAGAACTGATTTGTTTGGGGCTTTTTTTGGTTTTTTTCTTTTTTTTTTTTTTTTTAGGTTTTCTGTAGACAAGTTCTAACCCTAAGAAAAATAAGATTTCATAATGGTCTTTCCACAGCTCCTCTCCCAAAGTTATTGTGCCACTTCCCGCTGGTGTTTTTTTTTTAAAGTCTTTGAGGCAGTTAAATTCAGCACAACTTTTGAACTTCTTGAAGCAAAACTACTAGTTTCATTTTAGAAGTTACTCCTTAGTAACTGTCAAACTGTATGTTCACTTTGGTAAGATTGCATATAAAATAGTGTAAGCATTGAATATCCATACTTCTAGGAGCAAAAGTTAATGATTGGAATCTACATTTGATTTTTACTCTAGGATATACAGGATATACATGTATCCAAAGGAAGAATCCTGCCCTACTTCCAACTTTCAGTTCTGTTACTTGAGCAGGCAGGGAAGAGACAAGCTGTTTGGAGGCCACGCAAAGTTTCGAGAAAGAGACTTCAACTCGTTACTGCACCTGACCAATCCAGGTCAATGGACCCAGCATGTTGGCGTTCCCTAGCCTGTCCTTTAATATGAAAATGTTTCTGAAATTCAGGTAACATTGTAACCCAGTCAAGAGACAGTGTTTAATTTTTTCCCCAAAGTACAGTTTCCAGCAATTTTCAGGCCAGATTAAGAAAAGCAAACCAAACCGTGATCAACACAACAGCCCCTCTTTCAGTCCGGTCTTCTAAGAGGAAAAGGCAACTCATTTCAACCACATGACACAAGGATATAAGTCTCAAAAATCATTACATCTTCATGAATTTCACAAACAAGGAGAGCTGTGCAGAAAGAAATTAAGCTTCCAAGTGTAGAAAAACCTTCAGCCAGATTTTGCAATAAATCCTGAGAAAAATCCCTAGGTGTCAGGACTACAAGAATTCTGGTCCTCCCAGAAACCTTTTTTTGTGTGTGTTTTCAGGAAAACTGACATACAAGGAGCAGGGGGAAAAGAGGGAAGGAATGAGTGGACCTACATATTAAGCCTATATTACTTTTTTTTTTTTTGTTTCTTCAAAAAGTCATTTCTTATTGTAGCACATTTCCTAATAATACATACTTGAAAAAATTCTAGGATCCTTGTGTCCTCCAAGCCCTCCAGTGTTTTTATAAAGAGGCAAAGTTAGTTATTTGCTGGCTGTTCCTCCATTTTGAATCTTTATTTTCAGTCCAGATGGGCCAAAGCCTTGCACCAGCAGGAAAAGATCTCACTTGAGTTCATCAGGGGAGGAAACCATTACAAGCTTTTACTGAAAAACTCATTTGATGTCTATTATGTGTGCATATCACGTGTCAACATTTTCTTATGGCAACTGAATATTTCTAGATGGGGAGAATGAGAAACTTAAAAGAAAGTCTAATCTTTAATGGATCTAGTAAATGTTTCATCAAGAACATTATCTAGTCTCGGGGTTTTCAGTTAAAAGAAATGCAGAATCAGCTTTAGGATGCAAATTAAAGAAAGTTGTTTCACCCATAACAGAGTATTATGAGACTCCTTTTGTAGTTTTTACTTTTGGTAATACTTTCCAATGCACTCAGATGGAAGAGCTGCAACTACAGCAATGTTAGTAAGAGAAATCAGGTGACATTCCTGAAGGGCTCAAAAGAAAGCTAGTAAGGAAACTAAGGTCAAAAATCTAAGTAAGACCTCAAAACTTTCTTGAAGCAATATTTTCAAACATATATGCTTCATACATAGCTGCTTCAAAAGGAAGCTAAACTTAGACATTTAGGTATGTAAAATGAAAACTAACTACAATCAATATACTTTCACAAACACCAAAATGCACTATGCGTATACAGCAGTCATTGTGTTAGTCATGTAGCCAGTATGAAAGTTTGTACTGGGTATCACAAGGCTATAAAGTACCTTTTCTGAAATCCCGGCTATTTAAGATTGACAGGGATTTTGTGACAAAGTGCAAGGCACAACCTGCAAAGTCTAGATCAAAAATAAGATCAGAATCAGAAATAAGCAGACCTAACAGTGTTTCAAGGGGGGAGAGGGAGTGTTTGGATTCAATTCCCCCTTTGATAAAACACCCTGGGAGTAATGGAATCAACTGGATACTATCATAACCTTTGTCAGGAAGTAAATCTTGATAAATGTTTGAAACAAGCTAGATACATTGTCATTTACTATGAAAAGCAGTAAAATCCCAAGCATTTCCCTCCCACTTAGTATTACTATATTTTAAGGTTGAGTTCTGACTGAAATAATCCAGGATTAAAACCATTTAAATCACATGAACCCTTTTTTCTCAATCATCTGCACTTCCATTAATTTGAAAGTGGCAGTGATATTTGTGATAGTGATATTTGAAAGAGTATAATACCACCAGATTCAAAAGCTACATGTTTTCCATTACAAAAACCCCTTATAAAAGTCCTCTTCAGTGTGGACAGCTGAAAGACAGACATAATTTCAGGAGGCAATAGATTAGCTTCAGTACTACCACACTAATATTATCAATAAATGGATATATATTGGAAAGCAACACCAGGTTCTTCACGCTGCAATGGAACATTTTCCATATTGCATAATGTTTATCCTCTCCTTCCCTTATGACTGATCTCCTACCAGGGATTGCAACATTCAGGGCATGGGGGAGCAACTTAGAGCAGTGGCTGTGTATGAAGTCAGGATGTGTTTTATAGCTTGAATTTTTTATTGACAATGATAAGGTGATACAGTTTTTCTTTTTTTCCACACAGCATTTACTGATACAAGTTTGTTCTGAAAAGGTAAAGTAAGTATAGAAATAGGCACTGTGAGCGGCAAGCGAAAGAGCTGGAAGACAAGACTGAGAGGCTGAACTCACTGACGTACAGGGCAGGAGAGGAACGCAAAAGCACAGTGCCTTTGTAATACAACTTGCGTGTGAAGGCTTTGGCCAACATTATGCGAGTCGCCATCCTGGACAGGTTTCCACTTTCAAATTTCACAAAGACACTCATCACCCAGTCTGCACAGTGACCTCCTTTCTCCAGCATTAGATTGGTGGCCGAGTGGCTTCTGTATGCTTTCATTCCTACTTCTCACTAAATATGCAGCATTTCAGAGAACTGACAGGGGCTGATTTTATCACGTGCACATTTTAGAGATTAAAAAAGTGAAGTAACCAGTACACAGAATCAGCTAAGTACTGCCTGCAAGCTCCCATTTAACTAATAAAACATTTGTTCAGTGATCAACTTATGTTTTAAGTCTCTTCAGACGCAATGCAAACATGAAGCTACTGGATTTGAAAGGGCTAAATGTTTTCAAAAAATATATTCTATGGTACAGCAGAAAAATGTGCAGTATTGCTGCTTGGGCCTATGTAAAAGTTAAGGCAAATGGGAATCAACATTTGGGAAGACCATGTTCTTTTGGACTATCAGCCACAGCTTAAATCAGCTTCTCTCGATGGCAATATTTGCCTTTGAGGGCTATTGTTAGCAGAACAAAAAAGCCACCCCTTTGTTCAGTACTTTCCATTTTCTTTTGCTCTTAATGAAGCTCTTCTAGGCATTTTTATCTCCCAGTTATGCCACTTCCTTTCTACGCTCTCGTTACTACTCTCCATCTTTGCTCAAATACTTGTTCAACAACAGCAGAACATCTTTGCATTTTTGCTGCAACTCAAAACACATGACCTCTGAATGGTATCTCAAGCTGATTTTACAGAGCATTTACCTGAAGTAACATGATTCTGTTTCTTATAAATGATGCACCACGCAGTCATTCCTAGCCTGTCATTTTAAGACAGCTAAGCCAAGGTTAGACCTCACTAAAGGAGCTGGTCCTTCAAAATGCCTCTGCTGTTCGTCTGACGCTTTGGTGAGACAGTTCAGTCTATTAAGCAGGCAGGAAACCCCAAAGCATGTGTGTGTGTGGGGTGACTTGTTTTTCACCGGCTTAGTGAAATGAATCAAATCACCAAGAAATCAGACAAGTGGCTAAACCGACTCAGGTGCAGGGGAGCAGCAGCCAGCCCCTTTCAGTGACTCTGATCTGTCAAATGAACCCATCAGTTCTACCTGTACCTTAAACGGAAGCCTCTTGGGCAAAGCTCCACAAGATTCATAAATTACCTCTCCTCTTTTTTTAAACAGAAGGACGTTGTAAGAATGGCATTTGAAGATAGTACTGGGCTGTGCCTCAGAAAGGGTGTGTGTGAATACTGATGGACGTTTATTGCAGATCAACTAAAAATCAGCAATTCACTGAGCTCTAAAATTTCATCACTTATCACACATAACGCAACACTGTTTATTGCACAAAGTTTTAATATGCAAATATACCAATCAAAAAGCCCCGTGTCTTTGGCACTGGAAGTCAGCCATTTTACATGAAATATTTGTGATGCTTTCTCTAGAGGCATATATGAAGGGTTGTTTTCAAATTCTTCCTCTTGCTTTGAAATTATCCCTACGTAGAATGTTTCTTTAAAATTATTTGCAGCAGAAGCTGCTGGCATTTTAAAGTTGCAATGGCAGAGTAGTTATCCCCACAGAGAAAAAAGACTATTAGAACTCTGCTGAAAATGAAGTAGGGCAATCTAAAAAAAAAAATAAATAAAAAAAATCACTTTATGCATCTCCAATAGAATCCAAATTACTTTTTTAAATTGCAGCCTGGGATTCAGTATGAAGTGTCACATTGTGCATACTCTAAATTTCATTTGCATCTGACTTGATAATTCCTCTAGATATCAGTACATTTTCAATCTCTTATTGCCAAGTGTTTTGGGGCATTCACAATTTCCGAGATGTTGCTACTGCTTCCCAGTATTACACTTAAAGTACTTCTACAGTGGACAAATGTGTTAAAACATTGCAGAAGAAAAAAAAAAATAGTTGTAAACATACAAACCAAAGGCAAACCAGTAAAGTTAAACATTAACTGTTGGACAAGGTTTGTATGCGCATATCTGACTGCAGCACCACTATCAAGCATATTACACTCTGTGTATGACTGTTGGATTAGATTGCCATGACTAATGAAAACTGTGTTGCTGCACTGGCCCAGAAGCAGATATAAAAGACATTGAAAAACCCAGCAACTCAGACATATTTATTTTGCTTTTTTTCTGCTCTGAGAAGGATCACTTTACTTAATTTCCAGCAAGTCCATATTCTTGTTGGCAACATTCCTCTGTGGGTAAAAGAGGCGATGCAGCGTCAAGTTGTTCTCCCCCAGCTCCCTGTTCCCTCCTTACCCACTGTTTCTGGAATCAATTTACATTAGCCTTCATCTCTCTATTTTAAATGAGGCCCAATATTTTCTTTTTTGTTGTTGTTGTTGGGTGTGGAAAAAGAGGGAAGGATTTGGGGTTTTTTTTCCACATAACCAGAGGAGTGATACCAAGTTACATATGCTTTGTAACAGGACTTTCAAAATACTAAGTAAACAAGAGTAAAAAGCAGCGCCATCAAAACACATGGTATCACTAGCCAACTTAGCACTTCTATTAAAAATTTACTGAATATCTATTTGGCATCAGCCTTTTTCAAAATAATTCAAATAAATCGAAACATGGCTACGCAGATCCCCGCATGCTCTCGGAAACTAAATGGAAAGGTGTACCTTTCCCAACAGCCCTGACATGTGATGTTTGGAAAAGCTGCGGAGAAGCCAGAAATTCCAGATAAGGGAACGTTTCCAGATAATGTTATTTCTTCCCTTAATTGTGTTACCCTTAAAATACCCTTGTATCCTCTCATGAGGTTTGACCCTGATCCTATGAAAAGTAATTAACTTTAGATGCGAGATCAAGCTTGCTATAGGAAGAGAATGGTTCTGCTGTTTATATACTGAAAATAAGCTTGTCACAGATATCCACGTGATCCAGTACAAGGAATTCAATGAAGGTACCGGAATTGGAGTCTAGCGAGTTAACATGTTCACTGAAACTTTCTGGGGCCAATTCAAGGTATTAAAGTAGAAGTGCTAAATGTTTTATGGTAAGATTTGACTTGATTTGACTTCAAATCAAGCTTGAACTCTTGATTTGTTTATAACTGTTTTCTTTCTGCATCTAACACAATGCTGCTTTGCCTCTCTGTTTATCCAACTTACATCACTTCCATTCTGGTACTGAGGAAAAGGAAGGGAAGAAAGATTAATCATATCCTTACTAGCTAACTTTGAACTGATACTCTAAGTTTTTTACAGTTAGTTTGAATAATGATAGCTATGCCTAGGTTATCAAGCCTACAATTACATTGCATATGTTATTTACCACAACATGCATACCTAACTGTGCATTGTGTACGTGCTTGTTTTATATAAAATAGCATCATTCATACACTATTTGAAAACATTTAAAATCTATCCATTATTAAAATGTACAGAGACAGATTTCTTTGCAAAGAAATACGAAGTCAATCCCTGCTGTTTTAATTCATGACTTATGATCTACTAATTGTCTCAGTTTTGTGATTCTTTGTATAGCCTTTATGCTGTAGAGACAGATGATGTTTCTTTGTTAAATGCTTTGCTGTTTCCCGTTGTGAGAAATTAATTGACTGTTACTATTCAAGTCCTAACAAACAGCATTTCTACTCTCCTTTGCTAATTATGCCATGCCTGAGTTTTACATAGTATTTCACACTACATTTGTTTTTCTGATTTATATTTTAGGGCAGCTTATTTGTAAGAATGTGCATTTATGTTCATATTATCTTGACCTAACAGACCAGATCTGATTGCTTTTTAAACGTATGCGAGTAATTGGCTTAGAAACAACACACAAACACAAGTGTTGCATTTAGTGTGAATGCAAGAAAAGTTAAATTGGGCTGGTACTTTAAATAAGCTCAACTTGCCAGTTCAAATGCATGTTTTGCTTTGGGCCCAGTAACAATACAACGGACCTATCTTTGGGATAATAACAATTATGTCTACTTATCTCACTGAAAAACAAGCCTGACCTGCTGGAGATCCCAAATAGTAGATTGTGTTAAATGTAAAATGGTGGCCAAGAAAGAGTGAAGGGGGAAATATCCAAGATGACCTCTTAGTATTTCCACACACGCTTTCAGACGACTACCAGAATAAAATAAATCTCTGACAGAGAGACAGAGACAGAGTACGGACAAATAACAAGCAACTTCAAAAAATAACTGCAGTGGTGGTTTGATGTAGTTGTAAAGGTCTAAGAAATGAGGCAGGACAAAGTCTATAAGCAAAGGTAATATATCTTCTTAGATCAACTAGAGTAGACAGAAATATTGGTCTTTGGGTCACAGAAGTCCTTTAAGCCTAAAACCAAAAGCAATTAAGCTTTTAAAATGGAGTATGAATGCAAAATGACTGTCTGGAGTTGACTATAGGTTTGCACATAGTTTGTAAGTAGTATCTGTTATTTTCTCTGAGGGACATTAATATTCGTGGCCTCAAGAAAGATCTTTGTTTTACGGTAATTCTAAATCCCCATCCCCTACTACCCTCTCCCTTCCATAAAAATCTGGGTACCTACCACCTTTCCCTCCCACCCACACTAGCTCTTCCTCTGCTTTCAAAAGCATCAACTCTCTTTTCTTCCCAGGATGGTTTAGTTTACCTACATTTTGAGCAACTGTTTCAGATACTATCGGGCTGAGAAGCAGCAGCAGCAGCTTTCATTTTCACACCTGAAGAAGGGCTGGTGTCGCCAAAAAGCTGGTCTAGTTTTTCTAATGATACAATGGTTAATAGGAGACACTAACTCTGGCTATGAAAGCTGTCCTGCCTAGGGGCATTTTACCAAATAAACATATGAAGCATGTAAAATAAAACCTAAATGAACCAAAAAATAATTCTGAAAGACAAACGCTATGCCAGTCACCAAGAGATCAGGTTACCTCAGAGTTACAACTGTTCAATATTTCCTTTGAGAAGCAGAGGAGAAGTACAGAAGCTTTCAATATAACATGTATGTATGTTCTCATATACTGTGTTTTAGGGAGAGAGATTCTGAACTAAAAATTCAAAGACTAATCTGCTTTTGAAACACAAGGCAAATTCAATTAAATTTCTGCAATTTTAAGTTCAAAGACATTAGAGCAAAGAATCCATAGCATAAGGCAGAGATCATTTTTAAGCACAGAAAGCAAAGTACAGGCACATCTTTAACATTTATATTTTAAAATAGCCTGTTGTCATTAATTAGAGCCGTTAATATGATGTGTATGGATAAACAGTTAACGCAGTGTAATCAAGCCTGAACTTCTGCATTTGCTGAGTTCGGTTCTTGGTTCCATAACTGACACCATCTGGCCAAAACCTCAAGTACAGTCTTGCACGTTATCGCAGTAAGGCTATTGCACACCAGTTGGAGCAGCTCAAGCAGTTCCCATCCCCACAGCTGCTGGTCACCAACCCTGCAGACCAGCCAACAGAAGAGACCATACTGATGCACTTCATCTCTTTTCAAAGCAAAATCAGAGGCCTATTTGCCCTAGAACATACTGCAACTATGACTTGGAGAAAAATTAATAACAATTAGTGTAACTAATTGAGTTTCCTGTACTTTAAAAGGCAGCAATGACCTTAATATAATGGCTGATTAGAAAAAACCTTCATAGGTAACAATCCAGTCTGAAAAGCAGTATTCGAAGCTCAAGTATATGCTAGTCTGAGGCATAATAATCCAAAACCCATGTAATGGGCAGGTCTCAAACCTTCTACTGAGATGACAGTCAGGTTGAGAAAATTGGTTTTAAATTCATGATGGCTGGCAACCCACTGCATCAGTTAATACAGTAACTCTGTAATTAAAAAGTCTCTATGAAATGCACAAAAATCTGTAGTCATCACTAGTCTCTCCAAGTTGTCCTTATGCATGGTGCAGACATCATTTTAGCTACAACCACGAAGATTTGCTCCAGACAACTTAATTAACAAATTATTGCTGATGCCAAAAATCATTCTGAGCTCCTTTTCTGACTACATCTCACTGCCAACCTTTCCACATTAGCTCCTTAGCTAAATAAGCCTTCACCATTTGTATTGCTGCTATTTTTCTTTTCCAATGTGCCCAGGAAGATAGCATCAGCTGGTCTCTCTGATGAACTCCCAGATGCCATCAGCCATGTGTGGGAAAAATTGCAAAACAAAATTCATAAAGAGTTTTCAAGAAGATTCCCAAAATTCTGCTCCCTGGAACACGTACACCAGGTTGCCGTTTAGCAACAACCATCTCAACTTTATTTTTAAAAAAGCAAAACCCCTCCACAATCTTTCATATTTTTCTTCATTTATGCAACTCTTATCTACCCTTCAGACAACAAATTCTTGGGTCAGGAACTTTTTGTGATATGCACGCACTCTCCATAACACTGTATCATAAAGTTGGCTACTAGACAAAACAAAGTTATTACCAAACAGGAATTACTACTATACACCGATTTTGTTTAAATCAGAGGTGAAATATAGTTTTTATTACAAAGACTAAAGGCATGGGATGGAAAAGAGAATAAGTAATTGCAACTGCAATTTTCTGAAAGCTATCTACAATCTTTTTTATTCCATCTCTATACTGGAAAATGTCTTGCTTTGGCATTTAACATGTCCATGTCTAAAGGAGAAATTAAGCCAGTTTATTACCTTGTATTTCCCTCTAATAGACTGTTTCTTTTCAAGCTATAGTCCCTGTACTAACAAAATAAAATCTCCCCCCACAAAAAAACAACCCACCAACCAACAGTGTTTTGCTTCAGCAAGGACTTCAGAACTAGATGCTCAGAAAATAATCCAATGTCCCTTCCTCTAACGACTAGCCAGCAGGAGTGTTCACACACAGCATAATCACTCCTCCAGCACTATTGCATTAAACTATAATTTAGTTGTTCTACTTCTGGGAGTCATTTATTACATTCCGAGTTCTGTGGATAGTGATAGGGCCATAAATGAAGCTATAAAAAACAAACTCTTATCAGCTGGACATCTATTTCTATTACATGAAAGTTTGGTAAATATGAAGATGTATTACTTGAGCAATGCTCTGTGAGAACATTGTTTATACATAAAATGGAGGTGATTTTTCTTTCATTCTGTAGTTTCCTTCATTTGTTGCTTGCACAGTGAAAGTTGAACTGGTTACAGATTTTTAACGTACATGTATTTCCAAAGTGAGACTTAATTAATTCTTGACAAACTAATGTAGTGTTTTGAAGCACGTCTGATCAACCTTGAAACGATGGTGTCAGTATCTGCACAGTTTCTTCAGGTTAGCGAGCAGTGACAATAGATGAGAAATTCTACTTGCCATATACCTAGTCCCCTGCTCTGTGATCAGAGCTATAGGATTAGATCGAAGCCCAAAGCTTTATATTGGTCAATTAAAACTGTACATTCTGTATGTGTCAAATAGGTATTAAAAAAAATCTGCTTTTTCAGTTTCAAGGAATAAATTATTTTTGCTCTGTGTTTAACAGAGCCTTTTGGTAAAAACAGATTTTGAAACAATCTGTCATTTAACAGAAAGTTGTAATACACTAAGTAGACAAATCAGACAACCTCCCAAAATATTGATTTTCTTAAAAACATCTGTATTATCACTGTAAACAGAGGTATAATACCACACATACGAAAAGTGTATGCATACATACATTTTCATTGACATTTAAGAATCTGCTCCATTTATATGATTTTAAGCAAAGATGCGAAGTACAAATATGTGATTAAAAATTGTTCTGAAGAAACATGCACAAAGCTGATTCCATGTGGTAAGTTTTAGAAGGAGAAAATTAAAATGGTCATTAAATAACTCCACTAGTAAATTAGAGCAGCAACCTTCTACAGTTGAGATGGGGAGGACATACATACATAAATCTTACATCTGCGCTAATGTTGGTTACCTTGAAATATGTTGTACAGCACTGAAGCATGGTGTAAGGAAGCAGTTAGTTTTACTAGAGTTTTCCTACATATAGCTCCCTAATTTTGCAAGATTTTCTATGAAGCAGTATGTCCTGGTTTTAATCTGCTAAGTGTAACTGCTTGAAATCTTTACAGTAAACCAGCTTAGGGAAAAAAGAAAGTTTTGAAGGTTAAGAATATACTAATCTTTAGGCAGTTTGGTGATGCTCTATTGCAACAATAAAACATGAAGAAAAAAAAAAAGATACTGAATGAAAAACAAGATTACTTAGTCATACACAAATTGACAAAAATTGAACCACAAATCAATGACTCAGGACTTTTCAGCTGGTATGTGGGGTTTTTTATGGAAGAAAAATTCCTG
This sequence comes from Chroicocephalus ridibundus, assembly GCF_963924245.1. Lineage (NCBI taxonomy): Eukaryota > Metazoa > Chordata > Aves > Charadriiformes > Laridae > Chroicocephalus > Chroicocephalus ridibundus. Next base: position 28,880,129 of record NC_086285.1, on the reverse strand, counting down.
GTTTCATACCAAGAATCTTGCAGCTCCTTAAAATACATTCTTTGCTAAGAAACCAAGGTTCACATTTGCCTTAAACTGTGCCAGGACAGAATTTTGCACCTACAGAAAATTCTGACGAAGCCTCCAATGGGACCCAAAAAAGCCTCAGAGATGTGCACACAGATGTACCGTGGTCTCTATCTCCTCACTGATTTAACCTGATGGATCTAGCTGGGTAATACAAAAACAAGGAAATTCAGTATAAGCAGCAAGCCAAACCAGTAAGAGAGCTAACTACTGAATAACTCTGTTAGCAGAATCAATACAGTCATGATACACAAAGTGATTTTTCATTTATGTTAAATACATTGTCCACTTAATTCTAAGATATATTTCTAATTACTTTCTTCTATGTTGAGTTTTAAAAGTGACCAGTTTCCAGAAAAAGAGCTACTATTGAAAACAAGCCTCTCTTGCATTGCCTACACCTATTTTCTGATTCACACTTGTGAAAAGACAACTGTAATAACGATCTTGTAAGAAGCACTAGACTTTCCTCAGTGCCTGTTTATTTACAAAAGTGTAGTAACTACACATATGCTCAATAGGTTTACCTTGAGGGCTGGTTTCACAATCAATTTAACCAACATTAAGTGCAAGCTGCAGCTGAAACCCCCTCTCTCTCCACCCGCATCCCCATCCCAGCCAGACAGCATCATCGCCCTCAGGCCAGACTCTCCACGTGTACCTCATTAGTTGATCCGTTCTCTGATCCAACTTGTGTGCAGCCACACCAGCAACGTTGGCACATGAAAGGTATGTGGCTGCCACTTGTCAGGGGATACACACGTAGGCATGCAAAAAGCAACCATGGAACCACAGACTAACAAAAACTATCTGCCAGCTTATCCCAAAATATCGTGCAAGACAGCAAATGTAGTGGATATGATATATAGATTTTCTTTATATATCCTCTATATCAGCCCTACAATCCCCTTACAGAAAGTTTAACATTGCATGCACCAAAACCTTACTTAAAATAACCCATAGGCCTTATGACAGGTTTCTCTCTTGTTTGCTTCATTTGAAAGTAATTAGCTGAAGTCTAGATTCTAGATGTCCTCTTCTCATAAAGTATCAGAAGTGTCCTTAACTGGCACACTTCAATGAAAATTCCTGTTTAGTCTATTCCAGAGTCTGTACTGGGTCATTGAAACTATCCATGATAGTTTCATTGCTATTGAACTATTGCTATTTAGTTGCTGATATAAGTGTTGAGCCTTTACTGCAAAAATAATGCACTGTAGCTGAGTCCTGATATATTCGGACAACAGACAGCTACTAAGTTTAATATTAAACAGAGATTTAGACTTCAATAAATTGGTAAGACAGAAATCAGAATTTTCAACATTCAATTACTTCTTTTCAAGAGTACACCACAAGGACGTATGATTAAAAGACAAAAAGAGATCTTAATCATATAGTAACAAACTACAATGACTCACTGAACACAAATGTCAACAACAGATCTCAGTAAACTTAGTTTATTTTTAGTATGTTATTCAGGAGCAGCCGAACACAAAAGTGAAAGAGAAAGATCAAGGATGAGATTCTTTGCGAGCTAAACATGCTTATCACAGGATGTAGTGGAAAACTAACATGGTTCACCATATAAATTTACAATTAAAAAAAACCCAACAACCCAGAACATAAAACTCACTAATCAGGATAAAAGCCTTCGGAGGGAGACAATTAGTGCTAAGAGCCTGGATTCTCTCATACCTTCCAACCTGATAAATGTGGTCCTTGATATCAAACAGTAAAGAATCAGACAAGATCTTTAGCAGACACAGATTTAACTATTACAGATAAACTGCACCACTGTTCACTAGAGCAGATTTGTGCTAATTGCCGAAGAACATATCTCTTGAGCAAACAAAGAAAAAATTCACCCCCCAAAAAAGAGTCTTTCAAAATATTCCACATCTGCAATTTTAGTGGCTCTCCTAAAATCCACAGCTGGCCAGAAATACCATGGCAAAAATCAGATGTAAATATACCTGACAACTATTTACGACATGTTGTATACAACTTTAACTATTTTTACCTTTAAAGTTGACATCTACAGGACTTTCCAGTTAATGGAAAACTTCTCATAAGACTTCTACATCAAGCCCTGCCAACCTGGCTAATTTTGCTATGCTATGTTAAACACAATGGGGGGAAAAACCACTGTCCTCCCTCCAACTTGATTTTTTTTTTTTTTTTGATAGCTAATAATATGAAACACTTTTAGACCAAGATAAAATGGAAATGACTGTAGTCTTAATGTTAACAGTGTTAAAAATAAATCTTTAAAGAACATGACAGCACCTACGGGAAAATATTCCTAGGTATCCCCTATCAGCTTGTATTTTGAACACCACAGACATCTGTAAAAACCAAGCACAGTTGTAGCCTGGTATCAGAATCACACAGCAGAAGAAGCCCAGTCTTTCCAACTTCTCTTGGTCACGAAAGTTTTCATATCCAGTATATTCAGCTATAAAACCTGTGACTTACTTTTTTCTTTTAAGGAAGTGCTAAACATAACCTTGAGGAGATGTTAACAATTTATTTTATTGGCAAGTCTGAACACCCTCAGATGTTCATTTCCATTCTATTCTGGACAACCTGTTTATCTGAAGAGTGAGCCAGAACTGTTGATATCATTACTATAAACCCAGCCGATTTCAGGTAGGCAAATAAGAAAAACAGGAAAAGACACACAGATACACTGCTGTGTAAGATACTACAGTGTGTCTGGATAACGTGCGGGATCTACCATTAAAAATAGAGATCTAAAATGAGGTAGAATCTACATACAAGTATTTTTTCCCATTTCTTCTGTTTACTCATGCATAGGAAAAGAAATAGTACATGCTAAAAATCAAATGATCTGTTCTGATCACTTAATGATAAGATGCAATATAAAACAAAAAAAAAAATCAAAAAGCATAACTCCGCTTTCAGTTTCTAAAGATGGGACACATAACTGAGGGAAGAAAGCTTATCATGACATATGCTCTTTAAGAATGACAAACTGTTAAAATTGTTCGAGTTTAAATACTGAGCTTTAAGGAAAGCTCCCAATTTCAATTAAAATGCTTGACTAAAAATAGTCATTCCTAGGAAAATGACAGTTGTTGAGAAGAGATTTAAGTGAACTTAGTATTAAACTAGAAGTTTTGGAAAAAGACTGCCCAAAAAAAGCATTTAATAGGACTTCCTTTTCTTGAACATGCTTAAAAGATTGTAAGACATATGACCTTTAGTTCAAATACAGCCTCCCTGTGTTACCTTTTACTGGACTGACATTGTAAAGAAAGTTATATTCTAAATTCTGTAGCAGCCACTAGTCACAAATTAAGTTTTTTTTAAGTTCTATTGCTCTCTTGAACCTAAAGAACCACCTCATCTCAATAGTCTTTTAAACCAATCAGTCTCCAGACAGGAATGAGTAACACGCTTGCCCTTGAGATGGAGGATGTGCCTATATAGTTACATGCTGACAGACAAACTCCTTTGCCAACCCTTCTACACTGGCAGGAGTCAAGGCAGCTCCAGCCTAGACAATGTAGCGCCATGACCGTGTCACTAGTGCCAAGGTAATCAAAGCTTTCTTCTCAGCCAGGTCATCAGCTCAGACACAGTTCAACACTTTTGTGTTTTAAAAAGTACAGAAGTCCCATGTCCAGACAACCTGCCAAGTTGAGGCAAAATTAACTGGAATCTGTCTGGACTGATCCATACAGACAAGCTCAGACACACTGAAGATATAACTTAAATCAATCGCAAAAGCCACAGGCCATCCAGGCAGAAAGGTTTAAGAAAATTCATAGCAGTATCACTAACATTCTCTTTTTCACAAGGTTTTACTAAGGCAAAGGTATAGTAGCAAAAAGTTAAAAATATAGAGATGGCCTTGCTCTTTGTTCTAGAGTACAAGAAACAACCTGCCACTCCACATCTTGATTCTGACACACTGGGGTGGCAACAAGGTATTGTAGTCCCAGATGCAAAAAGGCTGGCCTAGCCAGACCCTCTGCTGGTGTGCTCCTCTTGCAAATTTTGGTGTTCACCTCCCCCTGGTGGACTATGTACAGAGAGGGGAAACTTTGCTACACGTAGAACAGCTCCACCTAGAAAGAACTTTGCTCCACCTATAAAGTCCCCCTCTACGATCAACACAACTCCATTAGTCTTCCAGTTATTAGGAAATCCTCACCTCAGATGCAGCAACAGGAAAAACCAGAAAGCCCATCTAGAGTAAGTGGGTTCTGAGACACCAGTGAGGCCAGCATGGGACCAAATGGGCAGGTGCAGCTCTCTTGCTCTGGAACCCACTGTACTGAACGCTTAGAAAAAACAATTATTTTAATACATATACACGGATTTCTCTGCACTTACCTGCTGTGTCACTGGAAGACAGAACTAGAGTTCAGTTTGTACTTGGACCGGATGAAATGGAACAAAGTATGAAAGAATATTGGTAATTATTATAGACATACGATATGAAATCTGGATCAATAACACATGAGAGTATACAGTCCCAGAATTCCCAACAGCTTTTCTTACATTCTTTGAAAGGCGCCAAAATACCATACCACTACCATTGTCCAAATACAACAGAACACTTCATCAACTGAAGTGCGTAACGACAGTGAAAGACAAGTCAATCAACCTTTCTTGGCTGATACTAGTATTAAGCGTTGGTCAGCAGAGCCAACAGAAGATCTCTATGCCAGACCTACGCTCAACTTCTAGACCTACTCAATACAATCCGTCTCATGAATTTTTGCAGCTCCCTCACTTTTATATTGAGCATGTCTTTGTATTACTTTGCCTCCGAATTCTCCGAATTGCCTCTGCCCTTAATCAGCTATTTCCAAACATCTACTTTCAAAGTGTGAGTGGCACACTTGAGACGAAGCCTCAACTACAGGTACATTTTCATTTACAGCAGAAATAGATACATGCTTTCATTCTGTGTTTTCTAGGCCCCGCAAATTTAGCAGTGTTTACACACTAGGACATACAGCAATGTAGACAATGTAGATGGATGAACTCCTTCAGTATCAAACCAGATCTACCAGCTATGCTGTTTCATTCTCACAAGTCACCATGGTGAACAGATAAACTAGAATATATGTCTCCTACCCAGTCGGAGTCAGTACAAGCTAAAACTTGCCCCTGTAAACTTTCAGGGTGACAACTGCTCTGTTCAACACTTGGGAATTCTTAAGTAATTACTTTTTACTAAAAATAAACTTGAAGGTACTATCTATAGGCAATATTAAACACCTTATCTCAATGTGTCAAGTACACAAGACTGTTTAACTTTCTAAAAACTTCACTTAATCATATCAAGACTTTGCAATTCTTAGTGAAAGCTAACATGGTCAACACAGAGGAAGGAGAAAAAAGACGAGCGCATACAGAGCAGAAATACAAATATGACTACTTTTTTTGGAGAGTTACAGATTTTTTTGCAGCCTTATAAAATGTCCTAACTTTATCTGAGTCAGCTGATAATCAGCCATCTTTTGTACTAGCACTGGAGTAAGTTTTCCAACCTTCTTCACCCTGAATTCACTGTAGGACACAGCACATGTACTGAATTCATTGTGGAAAAAATCTGCTTTCACTCCACTTGTGAAAAAGTTCTTATTTAAAAAAACATGTTTTCTTACATGTATCAAGGTACTGTAGTAAGCGCCTGAAACATACCAGTAAAACTACCTGAACTACAGTTGAAAACACACTGGAATCTACCAGCTTAAACAACAAACTTACAATAGCTATACAGATGTATCTGTAGACACACAGACATTATGTTAGTATTTTCTCCAACAATATCAATCAATTTAGGGATCTGCTTTCTTTGGATGATGCTTGGCTTTAAAAGTTATGTGTCTCTGAAGCTATCAAGCAATACCTCCGTAGACTTGACTTCTTTCTTCCAATATGTATCATACTTCACCCCTCTACCCTCAATCACCTTCACTGCAATACCAGGTGGCAACTTGTGTTCTCAGGAACAAAGCAGTGGCATCCTGCTCCCAATTTATGGAACTTCTAAAAACTCTTGTTTTCTCTTGTATACTTGCCTTTCCTCCCTTTTAAAGGACTCCATTTGAGATATCAAACCATCCAGGTATCTAGCTAGCATGGAGATTTGAAAAAGCAAGCAACTTTCTTTTATGGAAAGATGCATCTGTGAAACGTCATTGGCTTGTCATACTCTTAAGTCAGCTTCTGGCATATGGTTGCTCTCAGAGAGGTTGCCTATAGTTGTTTCCACTCAAATGAGTGATCTCACCAGTGACAGGCTTTGAACTCACCTAATAAGATGCTTTTAGGGACAGCAAAGTTCATAGCTTTATTTCTACGGAGAGTCACCCTGATCAATCTGCATTCCAGCAGATTTATTTCATTGCATACTCCCTTGTTCTTGATGTCTTGCACGCTTTCTCATACACTTCAAATTTGGGGATTGCAGCAAGTTTCATAACAGGAAGGCACACGCCTTAACATCCAGCATTTATATGGCTAGATGGCTTGTCATCTTCCCCCGGCATGGGCATAAATGAATGATGGAAAACTTGCTTGCCACATAGAACAGTGAGAACCAAGTCCCTGGGAACAATCAGTGCCAATGTCTTTCTCAACTGAAACAACATATGACCTTTTTGCAGCTCTCCTGAAAGTTACTTTCTTGGTAAGGTAAGTCAAATATAGACTTGACTAGTTCTTATTTAAAAAAAAAAAAAAAAAAAAAAAATCAACACACACAAAATCTAACAAACTAAGTTTGGGGTAAAACCCACCAGAGTTTCATCAGTTATGTGAAATAATTCCAAATACAGGATAAAAACAGTATCAGTCAAAAAAACAAAGGAATTAGTACCAATCCAGTATCACAATACTTCAGTTGCGTTTGTGGAACAAGCTAAGCTACAGCTACTTGAGTTTTTGTAAATGTAAAACTAATCTACTAGACCTTGTGTACATAAATGATACTGTTATACCAATAAAAGACTACAATGCTGAATCACCCAATTTTGAAAGCAAAAGTAACAGCGACTCGGCATGAAAAACGACTTTTCCCACTTTTAATAGAGTTTTCTGTAATGGTTACAACAAAGGAAAAGATTTTTAAAAAGTTTAGAAACATTTCTAAAAGAAAAAGATAGTTTAGAATAACTGCATACTCTTTCACAGGTAACGGGTACAAAAAAACGCTAGTGTTTTTAAAGCTTCAAGCAGTTAAGAGTTCTTTAAAAAAAAAAAAAAAAAGGCTTTTGCAGTTGGATGGCCTGTGTGTTTTCTTTTGTTATTCATTAACAACTTTTGTGATCATTGGCCTGTGTCAATTAAGCTTCAACCAAGTCCCTAAAACAAAGCTGCTAAACCAGATCAGTGCAGCCAAGAGTTACATGGCTGTGAGCAGCCTCTCCAGTCAGTTGTTACCCACCAGCGACATAAAGCCAAGTGCTCTATTAGCCTTATCTGTGGGTGGCTACCATCCCGCGTGCTGGCTATATGCTGGCTACGTGACTTTGGACCAGCACACCAGCTAGCCTCAGAAGTGCCATTTCCTTGCCAAGCCATTAAAGGAGAGATTTGTGGGAGAAGGGATGGGACCGAAGGAGGATAAGGGGGGCGGCTATGGCTAGTGAGCGATAGGAGAGTAAAGCCATAGGAGACCAGGCTTATGGGGTTTGCTCATAATGGAACAACAAACTCTTTTGAAAGGTGCTTTTCCTTTCAGTTGCGTTATATATTGCATATTATTGCAGCCTGCGCTTATCTGACTCACAAAACGCATGATTTTCATAACTAGTTATAAGCAGGCAAGTCACACTAGTTTAGCAGATGTTGATACACTTAGCATAACTACCTTATTTAAAACTTCATCTTTTTCACCTAGAAAGGAATATTAAGTTAGACAGACTGTAGAATTATTTTTATCTAATTAGCTGCCACTAGAATAAAAAAAAAGGTCTGAAATCTGTATTTTTCCTTTTAATGCAGAACTGTACTATTTAGTTCCCAAAATAACTTTTCATGTTTTTAGCACAAGAATATATTCCATTCTTGCTTTCATCACTATTATCTGCAGTAATTAAATTCTCTACCTCCCTAAAAAATGATGAGCAAAACACGCCCAAAATTTTTGATAAGACGGGCTCTGTTTTGTTATTATTTTTTTCAAGTATGGGCACCACTCTGTGTCATAACTTTGCATTTTTAAAATGAAAATATAACACTCAACTTTGATTACATCATACAGATTTTTAAAGAGCCGGTAAGGCATATGACAAAAATGTATGTGGAGAGGAAATGAAGGTATTTTCTAGAACTATTTATAGTAATCCAGTCATGCTGAACTGATTGTATTTCCTCCTATATTGAAAACGCACAGACAGTTGCATACAAAATAGATGTCATCAACTTTCAACTTACATCCAATGCAAAAATAACAGGTAAACATACTCGTAAGTAGACTAACATTGCTTTTGTTTATGCAGGGAAATAAAGCCTTTCTGTGGCCAAATCTTGAAATCAACAATTTATACAGATAATCATATATCTCTGTGAAATATATTCACATATAAGAACTGCTAAAGATTAGGCTCATTTTCTTAAGAACTAAATTTTCACATTGGTACAATATTTATTTTAATGAAAGCACTTAGTCCCAAGTAAATTGTTGCCAACATGAAGGTTTTTTGTTGTTTGGGATTTTTTTTTGTTTGGTTGGTTTGGTTTTTTTTAATTAAAAGAAGCTGTAAAGGGTAATTATAACCTAAAATTTTGCTCAAGTGTCTGGAAACTGGCCAAGAGCTATTGGTTTCTGTAAGATATAAGTCTTATGAACAACAGAAGCTGAATTCTGAACAGGGACAGCTAATACTTTGCATCATGTCTTTGATAAGTTATGCTTTTTCTATCTGTCGACCTCTTAATTTTAAAATTTGTTAGCTTTGGGGTCAAAAGGGCACTCTAATTTACATTGACAAATGAACCTACTGGACAGGCCACCTGAAATCAGTTATTTCAAAGGTAAATTAAAGACATATTTGGTCCCTCTCACATTTCCTCTCATGTTCTAAGGTATTAAAAGAGCATTTAGTTGCAGTGGTTCCATCATATGCAATGTTTAATGTCCTGAAATTCCCCTTTGTCAAGAGGGCATGATCATGGAAGATACTAAAACACCTGAAGTGAAGAATACCAGGATGCAAGAATTTAATGGTGTTATGAGACTGGACCAGATATTCAACCTTTTTCAGCCTTTTGCTGTTCTGTCTATCTGTTATTTGGCTGTTTGAAGATCTCCACTGGAATATCTCACAGGACCAAAAGCCATGGAGCTCTGCTTCACTTGATTAACTCCACATTTAGCTTTGAATCTTTTCAACTTTAATACTATACCAAATTTATCTCCAGTGCACACACTTAATTGAGGCTATTCCTTCAATTCACTGTTCAGAAAAGAACTGGCCATAGAAAAGCATATACATATGGCTTGCTAGAAATATTTTGTTCAGAAGCAGGTGGTGCACATGCAGCAAAGTTTTAGTGGTGTTCCATAGGGATCAACTCCACAGTCCAGTATTTCCTCTACAATATGTAAGCAGGGTAGAAGAGGCAACAATTCACCCTCCCATGCTAAAATAGGGACAGAACTTAACGGGGAAAAAAGGTAACCAGACACTCAGTTTACAATAAACTAAATATAACAAAGCCTCTCCTATCCACAATGCTGTTTATTCAAACTGTATTTATTTGATCTATCTACATCAAAGTTTACATCAAGATCTAAAAAATCCAAACACTTCCACCATGACTATAGCATGGATTATGCTCACTGGCAAGAGAACCTCAACAGTTTTACCAACAAAAATAATTGTACATAAAGCCATCTTGGGAAATTAGGAAGGCCATAGGCATGACCCCAAACAAACACATCCCTAAGGTTCCAGGGGAATCTACAAACTGTTCCTGAGATTCTTTACCACATCTCTTAGAAGAGTCCATCATGCTTAGCTTCAGAATGTATAGTAATACGTAGAAATTAGATGTTTCCATTTAAGACGAAAAATTACTTTGTATTAGTACCCCACTAGAATGTCGGGAACTTAAGAATACAGAAAGCTGTTTCTTTGGTTATCTTTTTGTCCATAAGTGTACAAGCTGAGACTCTTCTATCTGTCTTCCGTTAATGAATGTATCAGAAGCTAGGAATATCTAAAAGTAGACAGGATTTTAACAACCGGCAATAGTAAATGCACTTCAGGATATTTCTGCCTCTGCTTGACTAGCATTTCAGCGTGTTTCTAAAGCAGTGAGGGTGACATTACTTATCATGATTACCTGCACATTGTACTTCACAACTAGGCTTCATACACATCGTTCAATTTATAATTCAGAATATAAGTTCCCAGTTAGAAGTGGTGTTGCTTTGAAGGGAAGAAGGAAGGACAAGGACCATGTTACATTATGTTCTGACCTTCAGATGATTTCTGGAGGCAGTTTATATGGCATTTATTTATTTAGTTATCTTAAAGAATACACTCAAAATCCTGACCTCTCAAAAACTGTCTGCTTTTTTCATTTCAACACCAGTTCTGTTCTTTTGAGTGGTTTGACAGTAATAAAAAGCATCCCAGACATACTGGCAGAGTAAAACTAAAAGCAAAAGTCAAACAACATCCCCACAGTATACCGGCTATTATCTTCTGCTTGCAGCGTGTCAGCACAGCACATGGTTCAGTCCTCTCAGAAGGGTCAGAATACACTGGGCTCCTAAAACACTGCACATCAATAGATTGGTCCTTAATACTCCAGGTATCACATCAGAGCACTTATGCTACTTTAAGTGACACAGACAGACAACAAAACTAATTGTTGGTTGCTCTCCAGTTGGCAAAGGTAACAGAGGGCATACATGAGGAAAGTCGCCAATAGTAGAATGGAAAGAAAAGTTTTAAAGCAAAAGCCTCTGAGAATGTGTCCATTTGCACTTCATGTTGAGCCTGATCTCTAGAGTCAAGATCAAAAGTGCCTAGACATGTTCTCACCAGAAATGTCTTAACTTCATAATTCATTCTCTGCACAAGAAGTTCATTGACTTTAGGTACAGAATGTAAGCAAACAGATGGCTTATACTGCCAGGAATGTGCTGAAGACTTAAAGGAATATAAACCCCAAGAATTCAGAAGTTTCGCTGGACCCAAGGGAGAGCGTAGAAAAAAGAGAGAAGGGAAGCACTTGAGAAGACCACTTACACGTATCACACCTTCTGAAATAAGAACACAAACGAGTAATGCAGACATCCTTAGCTTTCCACCTGATTCATGAAATAGAGGTTAGAAAAGAAAGTATTTCTTGCTCAAGAGTAGCTGTTAAGAAGGTGAACGTGTAAGTCGTGCAGCTGAAAGATACCTGCTGACACTAAGCAGGTATGAGCTGTATTGCTTAACCAGTAAAAGATATCACGAGAATACTGGGGGAGGGTTCTTTAAAAAAGAAGAAAAAAAAATGCTTTGCTTTTTTGTTTTAAAACAGAAGACTGCAAAAAACCCCAAACACTGCAAGATAAATTTGCTTGGGGTATAAGGATAAAGAGCGGATCAACACTATTGCACTATGGCCCTGATCAACTTTAATCTCCATGTACTGTGCGCTTCGGGTTTAAAAAAGCAAGATGCAGGCAAATACATTTTATAATCTGAATTTCTCAATAACTTCTTATAATCAAACCTGGAATCAGAATGTGATGGACAGCTTTTACTATTATTTTACCTAGAAGATCCCATTTCTTTTACCAGCCAGCGTTGCCGGTCCCAGCCCCCCGGGTGGCCAGGGCCCGTGCCCCCCGGATTGCTAAACTGGCAGAAGGAGCAGGCACAAACAAAACGCACCCTCTTCCGCCCAACAGCTGTGCCTGCAACACACCTCCCAGCAACAAAGTAGGGCTTATTTTAATCAACTTTTGACGGATAATGAATGCATTCGTGGCTGTGACAAGTTGAATATCACCGAAAATATGATCCTCAATTTTTTTTCTTTGAGTTCTCCCCCTTCTTTCTTCTAATAGTTTCTTAATACTCCTAAAAAGGTAATTTAGCCTAATAGCAAAGGCTCACAAGTATAGAATTTGACTGCTGCTTAATGCTATTTAAAATGAAAAGCATATTATAACAAACTACGACTCATTATCTTCACACAGTACGCATATTTTGCTATCAACAAGATTACAATGGGTATGATGCCTGGAAAGGCATACTCAAAACAATGATCTAAAAAAGCAGCTGTCTCAGAAGCCACAAAACGCATTAGGGATCTAAATTCATTAGCTGTCGCTTCTGCACATGAACACAAGCATCCTGGATCTGACTGAGAAGCAGCTTTAACTCCTGCCTCCCCCACAGCATGCTCCAGGCACAACGGGCACCTTTTCCCTGGAAATTAAAACAGGGGAAACCAGAGCAGATCCCGCTTTTCCCCTTACCCTCTAACTGGCCCACTCAAGAAGCAATGGACCCAAGATCTAGGCAGCGTAGTCTGAAGGTATTCAAGCTCCTGCCTCCCACGGGGAGCCTTCCCGGTCAGCTGCACTTTGATTTGCTTGGGGCACCTTTCTCCCATTTGCAGCTGGACCCAGTTCACCCAAAAAGGAAAGGTTGCCTGGGACAGAGGTAAAAAAATCAGAAAGAGTCTGAGCCTGATGCCTAAGAGTTGGCAACACACTCTTGCCTCTTCACACTGGTTTTTGGGGTTTGCTTGTGGTTTTTTTTTTAACCTTAAGTCATTTAGGGTTAAGGAAAAAAAGCACAAACCTGCAACACGCACAGGCTAAGGAGCAGAGAACAATATTCCAGCCTCCTTACTCCCAGGTCACTGTAGTTCAATGATTAATGCAGTATCAGAGAAGCTCCTACATCTTGCATTATTGAAGTAAAACCACTGTGCAGCCAATATAAACAGTGGAAGTCCTCCCAACTGGACTATTTTAGACTTCGATGTTAGAAGATGTGCACCTGACAGTCCTGAGCCTATGCAGAACTAGATTTGAGGTCTCCCGCTTCTCAGATGAATGCTTGAATAAGCACAAGTACATCAAATATATTTCAAGAAGAACATGCTGTAACTTCAGCTTTTGGTTTTGAATCAAGTGGACAGACGTGCTTGATGTATGGCACCTTGATTCAGACACTTCAGCTTCAGAGCATACCAAGAATTCAAGCTTACTGCTGGTCTCTGCTTTTGCCAGTGGGCCATTTTAGGCAAATATGCTCAAAATGCATTTTGTAAAACTGAATTTCAGAGATGTTTAATTCTACTTCTTGGTTCACTCTTTCCTTTTTTTTTTTTTTTAAAAAACACAATGCACAAGTTAGAAACTACTACTGGTTCTTCCCTGGGTCTCACCTCTGATTCGCTCAGTGGTAAAGTAGGAGTAAATTTTCTTAAGAGTTGGTATATCCAACTGAAGTTTATATTTATCTGGAGTCAGTGTGTTAAATTTTGTTTAAATCTAAGGAAAGTTCTTTGTGCATCTTTTTGTAAGTGTTGACATTACTTGTGGGTTAGTAAAAGAAAACAGTTCTAGGAAAAAAAAAAAATGTCCCCCCTATTTTTCTCCCCTAATGAAAGGTGCATTGTTATGTGTATTTAATATCTATGTTTTAAAGATAATATTGGCTGCTGTCTGCTATAATATCTTTTGTAATGCTTTTGTAAATCAAATCTTCCTTAGTCATAACCTTCCCCTTCTGCAAGACCTAAGGATGAAATCATTCAGAAGAAATTATGTAGGGAAGTTCCCATTGAAAAAATAAAATGGCAAAGAAATAGCCATAAAGTCCCATTCCCTCCCCCTCAAAAAGCTGAAGTTTCATATAAACTGAAAGAAGGATTAATTTTAATCTTGTGGGTTTTAAGTTGTTTCTCTCCCTTATTCACCCTGGAATAGAAAAGCTATGAGCTTAAACTCATGAACAACTGCAGTATATTGCTGGTCTAGACAGGTCTCAGCAGAAAGAGACTTTGAATGATATGAACTAACAGCAAAAATCTTTTTGGGACTTTGGATCATTTTAGGGAAGCTTGCCCATTTTAACTGAAAAAAAAATATTGTACAGGTTTAATGGTGGTCATATGCTCAAAGACCTCATCATTAACCTGGGGGTAACTGAAAGAGGGGGAAAAAAACACAAACAAAAACTCCACCAAAACAAATAAACCTCAGCATCGACAACTTAATACTACCTATTGTGAGAGCTCTCTCTACAGTTCGTACTTGCATTGTTATAGACAAAATACAAAATCCATATTCACCTAACTTCTCCTAGACACCCTGACAAAACCAAGAAGGAAATGAAGAGACTGTATACATCTGCTGAGTGCATTTCAAGTCCCACATTTATCCCAACTCCTGGGAGTGTATCAATATTCCTGAGTTAAACTCATTTAAGCTCCTGAATGATTTTCTATCCATTATCATTTTTGCCCCATACACAGTTTTTGTAGATAATAACCATGTAAACTGAAGAAACAATATACAGAATTAAGACTGTGATTACATCCTGTGATGTACATGGTTAACTGTAATAACAGCAAAGTGTGTGCCAATTGTTAAAGAAATAAACTGCACAAACAAAGCAGCCCACTACTTCTAGGAGGTCTTTGCATCCCTCTTTATTTTTTACTATCACATAGAATGACATCCCCATGACAATGGAAATAGCACTAGAATAATTTACTAAAAGACATAATAAGTACAAAGTGAAGTGATCACAGTCACAAAAAATTATTACTGTATAATTTCCCCAGCAAGCCATGGTCAATGCTGTGAGCAAATGCTTATTTTTGACTGAAAGAAGAGAGAATAATTTCAGAACTGACTCCACGCAGCCCTCATTTATGGGGGAAAAGCGGCACGAAAAAGCTGAAGATCATTCAGCTGTGTGAGCAGAGATCAGAAAGCACATTAGATTTTTGGCAACCACCAAAGATGTGTTATGGCAGAAGTAGATGAAACAGCGCTGAAGTTCAAAACAATTGACCGGATAAATCACGTATATCTTTTAATTTCTTTGGCCCTCACTGAAAGGTACTTAACCCAGTATATCAAGAAAGAACAGCTAAAGAAAAATCACCTTTATGCACAAGGTGACAAGCCATCTTTCATTTTATAAAGAAAAACCTTACACTTACGTTACTATTTCATATTGAGGCCTATGACACGACTGACTGGAAACACTTGTGGAACACAGAGCAAACCTTCTTGAATTTCTTTATACTACCTAATTAAAAATAAACAAGACAATGTATTTTTGGCAAAATAATTTTTCACCTTTCACTGAAAAAATGTACAAAAACATTTATTTGCCAGAGATAGGGAGGGGTTTGTGTAAAATCAGCTCAACATAACATTTCCTTCAGAGAAAATGAACATTAACATCTGTAGGCTGAATGACTCCAACCAGACGGGCAGTGATTGCATGGGCTAATGACTAGGGCTCTCCTTGCAAAGAATGATCTTCTAACTACGCTGTAAATTGCTGCAAGAGGGACTTCAACCTGAATTTATCACTTGCCAGGATAGCAACTTGCACTGCTGCAACACATTTTCCACCTCTTGTTTTTCAGTTAGCCCTAGCTGTAAGTTCACCTTATATAGGAAAATCAGACTTGGGCTTAAAATATATTATCATATCTTGAACTATTTTCTTTGCATCATAAAGCAAAGAAGCTTTTCATTCTAAGAGATATAATGATTGATATATGTTGCCAGCATATTCTGGCAACAAAGTTTACAACCAACACTTGAAAATCCCTACTTTTACACCACATTTTGCTATGTTACAGTAAGTAATCGGTATTTTCCTTTCTTGTATTTCAACTGCGAATTGCTTTAAGAATGCTACATGGACCAATACACTAAGGCGCTACTATTAGAGAGTAAAATACTATGTATGGGAGTAAAACTGTCAGAACCCAGGTGTCAAAAGCAATCACCCTACTATAAGCAAAGGTTAGAGTATTATGTTGACTATGTAAATACATCGCTGCAGAACAGTCATGTCCAAAGAATGCCTCCATCTTTTCCGAGGATAAATTTCTAGCAAAAAAAGGATTTTCTTACTTCAGCATATTCTACTTCCATCACTATTTGCAATAGTTAAAATCAGTAGGACAAAACCTCTCAGGAGCAGTTTGGAGACCTGGACATGTAGAAAGTGGCTATTATACATCAAGTCAGAAGGCAGTTAATATGAAAAACAGGAATGCAACTCCAACCAATATTTTCTTAGAGGGCTGGCAGCAAACTGTCAGATGCATGTGTGACCTCAAAACAACCTTTTGCCAGATGCCTCTTTAACCTCTTACAATTGCATCAACTTCTAAAGACTGCTACATTTTACCATTTTCCTCCTTTGGTTATGCAAATTAAGAAGATGTGCTGAAAAGACAGATTGAAAATGTTTGTTTCTGTGCATTTTTGTCTGTCTTAAAGCCCTAAACTAAATACAGCACGATAATACAGCAGCACATTCTTTAACTTCTTTTTTCTCTCCAGAATTAAAACTGCTGTGTAAGTTAAGCAAGAAGACTTCATCTTCTTTCTCTTCTCCTCCTCTGAGTCAGTGTTCAAAAGCAGGTAACTTTTTGAGATGGCTGTGAGTTAGGGGACAAGACAATACTCAGCCAAAGCAATCAATAAATAACTTTTAATACTATTTACCATTTTTAAGTAAGTAACTTTGTTTCATAAAAATTATGTGAGACATCTTATGTCGCAATCAATAGAAGCCAACACAATGATTCATATTCCGATTAAAAAATGGCCCATATGCTAACATTTCAAAAAGGGCATTTTTGCAAGTTAAAAAACAATGAAATACATAGCAAAGAGCACCATGAACGTGTTTCAGGGGCTCAAGCCTTAGAAAGAAAAAGAAAAAAAAAAAAGAAAAATATAATGGACTGAAAAGTAAGTAGGTCATGTATACTAAGGTGCTAAAATTACTAACAGCTGATTTGTGGCCAAGTGAACTGTTTTTAAAATCTAGAGGTGTACAAGTAAATGAAGAATTGAATAGTCCTTTGTCAACAAAAACATGCTTTGATGAGGCATTAAAAAAAGATTCCCTGTGCTGTACAGAATCCATGAAAAAAATATTTCCTTCAAGAAATACACTTCCTTACACAGCAAAACAATGAATTTCAGTTGTTCTGTAACCCAGTTCCTTTAATCTGCATAAGAGATGCTGACTGAGTTCACTCAACCAAATCACTACTGGCTTTCAGAATACAATCAACACATGCTTTTCAACAGTATTAATATAGCATGAAGCTTGTGCTCCTAATTATTCATGTTTTTGCATTCTGTTTTTTCCCCCTGCTGTAAAATATGCAAATTTACCTCTTTGTGTTATTTAGGTCCCACATGGGCCTCAACAGATCTGTTTGGAAGGAATTACAAGCCAACATCTAGATACATGCTGTCAACATTTCAAGCTTCATTATTTTTATTAGGTTGGAATGCCATTATAGATTTGATATTAGGATTTAAAAAGCTTTTTATAAATCTGTCGAAAACCTACAGTCTAATAAAATGGTGTACTGATAATTACTACTACTCCACTTTGTGTGTGTGTGTGCATGAAAGAGAGAGAGAAAAGCCCTACAACTCTTGAATACAAGAGAAATCCCCATCTAGCGGCACTATTGAAAAACGCAGTTTGTTTTTGTGCAAAATTAGTACCCAAGAGGATTAGTTTGACTTCATTACTGAATGAAGGGTAGCCATTACCTCCTTATGCAACTAAGGATCGGTAACAGGAGAGGACTGTTTCTTCTGAATTCCTTTTCCTCCCTTTTCAGTCAAATCTGACTGTAAAATTCAACACCCAAATGAGCTACTAACGATTTTTAAGTATAAAACCCAGAAAGCAGCACTTCAAGAAAACAGGTCACTTAATACAGTAACATCTTGGTATGCATCAAAAGTGCTCACTTACATTGGCATAGGCTGACACATCTAAAGTATTCTTTAGATAAAAAAAAATTTAAAGATTTCTCCAAATCTCATATTATTATAAAGTTAGTATTAAATACTTCTGAACTTAAACAACATAATGAAACAGTAGCTTAGTTAGTGGAAAACTGCAAGGTTGGAAATAACTACACAAGCACTTACTGTTATATAAAAAAAATACGTAATATAAGCCCATTGATGCAGAAAGTAAAAGGACACTGAGACACTGCTTTTTTCCAACTGGCACAAAGCCTTATGCCTTTCTTTAATGCAATAGTATATTTTAAAACACTGCAGCAGCCCAGCCTCCCTTACTAGCATCGCTAAAAGCTCCTTAAATATTAATGAAAAAACAATGTAGAGATTCACAAGAATCTACTACACATTACTACCGGCTCCTAGAAAATAAACAGCAGCAGCAACACAATATTTTACAAATCTCTCGATGCATTTAATTTTTGCAGTGTGTACACAGAGGGGAGAAACGAAACAGCTATTTGAATTGCAGTAAAAATCTAGTATGGGGTAGTCCTTTGATTATATATTAAATTAAATTGATATTAAATTTTCTTTTATAGCATACTCACTCTTGAAGATTTTAAAACGGCACATTTCTCTCAGGAACAAACATTTAAGAAGTTCTTAAAAACATATGTAGAGGTCTGTATTACTAAGATCAATACGTAAACAAATAGGTCTTTATTACACGCTGCCTGACAGTGGGGGTGTCCCTTAATTCAAATATGCGGTTTATCCAATTCTTCCTTCCACAATAAAAAGTACCCCAAATACTTTCTGCATGCAGCATACATTCATGTCATAACAGAAATAGAGAGCTGAAGGGAAAAATATATATGTAAAATTGCTCTTCAGAAAAACAGAGTCAAGATTTCCAGAACAAGAGACTGACTAGTGTTATCATTTTACTTTTTTACATCTTCAATACAGAAGACTTCCTGCTTTGTTAAGGATGTTATTTTGCAATATAACTTCAGTCAATAAAGGGAAACATTCACTTGGCTGTAAATCATACTTTTCACAATCTCATAGCTGAGTGAGGATGCTCCTGCCTACAGATGAGGATGCCCCGTATGAAGGAATTATAATACTGAATTAAATCAGTAATACATATACTGGATACAGTAGAGTAAAGTTCATGTACCTCATTTAAGATAAAGCCAAGGTTCAAATGCCTTGCAGAGATTAGCTTAAAAAAATCATAAAAAGGTCATATCTGACCACCAAAATTTTCACATATGAATATTTGCTATCATCCATCATAATTTATCAAACTTGTGTATTCTTTTTGCAGCCTGTTATGTACTTGACTTTGTTTCAGCATGTAACAGCAATAAGTTCTACAATACCTTCCTTCTTGCAAAAACATTCCTGAACTTTCCACCTTTCATCTAATACCAGTTCTCTTTTACTTCCTTAATAATGAAGAAATATTTGCCTTATCCTGTTATTTCATCTCACGGGATGAAAAACAGTAGATCCCACCTCCTTTTCTGTGAGGTTTTAGATGTCGGTGTAAGTCTGACCACGTTTGTTCTGTAGAGCTCCTTCTCTTCAGATACCAGCATTGAAACAGAAGGTACATTTTGGTTAATTCAACAGGAGTCAAATACCACAAGTCCTTCTCCACATTGGGAAGAGACTTAAGAGACCCTTAATTTCTTGTCTCTGACTATTTATGTTTTCTTGAGAGGAAACACAACAGGCAAAAATCATGCTTGCTCCAAGTGAAAAGCATAACCAATAAGTGTTAATACAAAATTTTCTTACTAGTTCTAGGTGGCCTCCAAGCATCTAGAAAAGCACAATAGGGAAAAGGGAGGTTTACAGAGCAGGAGTATATCTTCATTGTAAAATTCCTGCTGATCATGGCAATAGTCTCCCTGTTATCTGGGACAGTCACTCCACTCTGACAAGAGTCCCGTGCCTGTTCTTTTTTCCTTGGGTACTTTTGAAATTTTGAAAAACTCTACACCAAAATTACTGAATCTCAGAAAACAACCTTCAGGTGGCAGTCAAATGCTCCCTCGAAGTCAATAACAATGCTCCCTACCACCTGTTAGGGATGTGCACCTGAGGCAGAGCAGAGCTCTGACTTAAAAGCCATTGGTCAGTATTGAAAATCCATGTTAATTTACACGTAAAAAACTGAAACAGGAAGCTTTCCTAAGTTCAAGGAAGAAACAGAAGTTAAATAGATTTACAAGTCAGGCTTATCAGCACCAGCTTCTCCAAGCCATTTACTCCATTCCATTTTACCATATAAAAAGATCCCTGAAAGAAAACACAAAACCCAACAACTCTTAAATCCATGAAACAGATTGCTCTTTAAAACACAATTTAAAAATAAACAAAGTAGACTTGAACTCAGGCATGGTTAAAGGCTCAGACCAAGAGCTCCTCGGAGAACCGTGCTGCCTCCAGATGGTAGTGAGAGACAATACAACCAAACGGGTTGTCCAGCCCCAAGTGCACCGAGTGCTCTTCTGTCCTTGTTTAGGCAAGATGGGACTGCAGCCCTTGTTGGTGAGGTCTCTCCCCAGGCCCTTGGCCTCCTGGCACCCTTGCTTGGCTGCAGGCTCCCCTGCCTGGCAGAGCCACTGGCACTTGCTGCTCCCACACTAGCTTACTTCAGATTTTTCTGAAAAAGTAACTAAGATCCTGCACAGCAGCACCTTGAACTAAACTTGAAAACAAAATTAATATTTAGCAGTATTTTTTAAAGATCACATACGGAACAATATTCTGTGATAAGTGATTTTTTTATTATTATTTTTCTCACAATGAGGGTGATGGGACACTGGAACTGGTTGTCCAGAGAAGTTGTGGATGCCCCATCAGTGGAAGTGTTCAAGGTCAGGTTGGATGGGGCTTTGAACAACATGATCTAGTGAAAGATGTCCCTGTCCATGGCAGGGAAGATGGACTAGATGATCTTTAAAGGTGCCTTCCAACTCAAACCATTCTGTGATTCTATGATATTTCAGTTGTCTTCAAGAAAAAAGGACTCACCACCCACCCCAGAGAAACCATCAGTACCATGTGGATGTTTGCAGAGTTTCTGACCTTGCAAAACACACATGGGAAGCAGCATTGCTGCCTCAGTTTTTCAATTCCTCATCTTATACTGAGGTTAGGACTACCAGTCGCATGCATCTTTGCCATCTGATGGGAGATTTTTAGCTGTGTGCCAAACCAAAATATTAGCACTAACCTGTCATCTCCTCTGTGGCTAGCAACAGTAGGAACGGATGGCAATCTGGAATTTATTTTCTATAACAAAAGCCACAAAACATGAGAAATTCCTTAAAAACTACTACTCTTCAAAATTCCCAAGCTAACTGAAAATTTACTTGTTTTCTGAATTCTGGCATTCAGAATGTTAACTTTAAAAACAATTTACGATGATCAGGCAAACCTCTGAAACGTTTTTTGTATTTCTGCAATTGATTCACTCATCAAAACCAATTGCATGTGTTGTGTATATTTGATAAGCCTCTTTTCCCTTTTCAGAGTGATAGTTATGCTTGTTACAGAACAAGCACTACTTTTACAGCTTCATGAACAGATGAGATGACCAGTATCTGGAAAATAAGTGAACTGGTAGTTAGACATAAAAATGCTTCAGTCCCTGGTAGAAAATTACATTTTGTATTTATTTGGTAGTAAGTGAATTATGATTTTTTTTTTCTTGACTCCCACACAAGCAATATTTGCCCCAAAAGCTAAAATAGAGAATTTCTTTCAGCTACTATACTGCAAAGTTGTTTTTGTTGCTTCTGGTGTTTTTATGGATCATCTTTCTAGTCAAAGAATAGGTATTCAGATACTGAAAATCCAAATCCATTGGTATTCTACAAGCAAAGATAGATTTAAAGTATCACAATATATAACAGGACTTGGAGGAGTTAAGAAAAAAATTGAAAACAAAAAAAATGATCCTCTAGATTTGACAGGGTGATAGCTCTGGTGAAGCGTCAAACCCTCTTCCCTCTTTTTCAAATATCAGATGATATAGAAAGAGATTAAAATAATTCAATACTGTTAGGAAAATCACAATTATCTACATTTAATTGTGATGCTCAGTACTCTCACTACATTACTGAATAGATTTCTTTCATACTTTAATGGACAAGGCATTTGATTTTTTCTTGTTAGGTCTCATTCGGACTTACAGTAAGACTCCTGGCTGCTCTATCAGTGGTGCAAGGTGTGAACAATCTTGCAAGGGATTTGTGACAGACAAGCTCTCCTGACCACAACAGTGGATATCAGGAGACAGCATCCCCTAAGGATGCATTTTTTCTCTTCATTCTCCAGGAAAGGAAAGCAAAGCACTTCCTCCCATGTCCACAGATTATCAGCAAACTAGGCTTTTGGTTCTTACATGCTTTGAATGAAAGACTGGGTTTAGGAACCAACTTAAAACATAAGAAATTAAATTCTTACTCCCTTCAAGAGCGTTCACAGCCTACAGCAGTATTCACACTAATGGTCCTATAATCCTACTGAGATTTATTAAAGACATTTAGTGCTGGTATTCTAGAATATTTTACACCCAACTTTAAAAAAAGCTTCAAAACCTCCCATCTGAGTAATAAAAAAGTAACTAGCAGAATAGCTAAGTGTTGTGGGTTTGGTTTTTGTTTTTTTTTTCTTGGACTGCCACTATTCCTAGACAAACAAAACTTCTAGATAAGTACCTACTTAAGTGCTGACCTATAATTCTGCAACTACCTCCATCTAGTAAAACAGTGATATGCTCCGCTGACAAGGTTGACAGCAATTCCTCTGCCCAGTAAAAGTTAGTTAAGATGAAATTACAGTCCATTTCGTTGCAGATCGCTAAATTAACTTGTCTGAGCAAAAAATAATAAAAAATAGAAATAAAAGAAGAGAAGATTCAAGCAAAATTAATAGTACTTAAGTTTAATTTTACAGATTAATTTAATATGAATTTATACGAACAAAGTTTAAATAGTTACTGACAGCATTTCAGGAAAAAGTAGTGAAGCTAAATTGAGTGCAGAATCAGGATCAGCAATTGTGGGACATAATTAACGTTTGGGCGTAGAACTCTGCCTCTTACAGAATTTGAAACTCTAAATGGTCTCCAGACTTTTTTGGGACGACAATGTGTGTCCTTTGACCCTTCCACAATGCAAATGCTGGAGTGATTTCATGTAACCATCAAAACCAGTGCAGATGAACAAAACCCAGTGGAAGGCAACCACTAAACATGACAACACAGAGTCACAGATGTGAAACCAGATTTGTTTTAATGGAGTGCTATTACAAAGAATGTAAGTAAGTTCTCCTCAGAAAGAGTTCCAGTAGTCTCTCATATTGTTAGCTTTTGATGATGTAGAGTCTTTCATGACTTGAAAATGCTCAAGTAACACTTGCGTAGAGAAACACTGTAAGATTCCTGATAAGAACAAGTCAGTACACCAGAGCAGCAGAAGCTGAACATTGATGATGACAGATTTACAAGGAGGAAAACACAAATTTTCAAAAGAGGAAAAAGAAAATTATCAGTTACAGCACGACAGCAATAAATTCTTTATTTTCTGCATGCTTTAGCCATCCTACAAGACTGTGAAAGAGCTTGATTAAAGTTGCAAATTTAGCCAGTTCACAGGTGAGTACACTTCAGATTAGTTTTCAAATAACAAAAAGACTTTGAAAAGCCTATACTTCTTAATTTCCATCAAACTAAGCATAAGTCAGATTGTGAAAGACACAGATGCTTCTTGGCTTCTAACATAAAAAGACTTTGGAGGTAACACTAAAAGCAAGTAACCTGAAAAAAAACAGTCCTCTAACGACTGCAATAAGATTTCCTTTCCACAACTCTAATCATAAAGCTAGAAGCCTCAGCTTTGAGCTTCCTTGTTTTGTAAAGATGTAACTTCTTGCTCACAACATGAGAGGAAAACAAGAAACTACATTTTCAAGGCTCCTGAATAAGAGTTCGTACCCATGGAAATAAAACTTCTGCTATTTAGTCCAAATGATTAGACTAGGAATATGAACTCCTTCAGGAAAAGTAAGAATTCTGAACAATTTTTATCATGGCTTCTCTTAACATTTCATCTGGTCTACGCATCTCAAAGAAATTTTTACCTTTCAAAGATGAAAAGAATCATTTTATAGAGAAGCACCACTTACCCACAATAACAAATCCATCTGCTTCTCTCTCTGGCACTGTAACCTTCTTTGAATCTTGACTTTTTCGGAAGAAGCTGAACATAGCCTCTTTTTTTCTTTTTCTTCTAAGTCGTTATCTAAAATGAAGACAAAACATGTTAAATAAGATAACATAATTTACCATAAGAAGTTCACACCATGCCAAAGGCCACACACATGATATTACAGCTTAATTTTTATTACCATATTTGAAATATCAGGCATTTGTATGTCATACAGATTACCTTCTTGATGTAGCAATTGACTTCAATAGGCAAAAAGAAAGTGAAGTATAAAAGTCTCTTCTGTAAAGTTATGAATGGAGTGGAACAATCAAAAAAAACTCAAACAACTTCAACCTTTCTAAAGGAAAGTGAAAGAAGGAAACTCCCTTCAACATTTATCCAGTATCTTTCCATATTTTTCTGCTACTTTGATGAGAAAGTTTGTGTAACAACGTTTCGGAGTTAGTTCTAAAGCATCTAAACTTTGAAGTCCAAAACATGGTCCTGTAGAAAATGCAGCTTTATAATGCAGGAATACTTAGGTGTCTGTGCATCAATTAAAAAGACCTACTAACCCCTACAATATTAGCATCTTATCTATTTTCATTTTTCCAGTTTGCAATCTTAGAGACAGGTTAACACTTGGGTATATTTGATTAACAGTTACCACTGATTCCCTTAAAAGAAACTGCAACAAAACTATATGTTGCAAATTTTTCATAAAAATAATTCATTAAAAGAATCTTCCAAAGCAGCTAAGAACTCTGAGTTTACAACAGCTAGAACACAACAAGGAAACCAGTGGGATAAAAACATTAACTGCAAAAGATTATGCTCAGTATCTCTTCTCTCTCAAGACTGAAAGATTACATAGAAGCAATTTGGAATAGCTTAAAAAGGACAAATTCATATTAAAACCCCCACGAGCATTAGCCAAAAGACAGGCAGTTGGGCCAGCTTTTACAAAATTCAGTCCTATGAACCAGTCCATAAACATGGATACATCATGGAACATTCTTCTAAGCAAATTCTCTAATTATTCTGAACCTTGAGATGTAGACTTAGGAAGTTTCTCCCAAGAAAAGTTAAAAGAAAAGCTTTATAAGGAAGCTCTTGCGAAGAACAACCAATAGAACTATAAAGGCATGGCAGCAGCAGCCACCCCTTGAAGGTGTGCTTCCCTCCAGCCTCCGAGGGCTGAACTCAGACCACTTGGACCACTGGACAAGGCCAACCTACAGAGCAGCCTGTGGTCTGGCTGAAACACGCTGTGTGCCAAACACAGAGAGGAAGGTTTAAAGTAAGGTACATGAAGCTCTTCTCTACTAAAATACCAATATAAAACTGGGAGAAGTAGAATAATGTCATTTCACGTTTGAAGTAGAGTTTGAGGAGCAGAATCTTGATTTACTTTGCAGACACCAACATTTAAAGGAGAAGGGACTGAGAACCCTATAGCAACATCTAATAAACACCTCCAACAGAGGAAAGGAGTCCAGTCTAAAGAAAAGGGCTGTACAGTGTCAAGTTTTGATAACATTATTTCACACTAAATTTAACAAAAAAGAATCTTTAGAAGGTGGGAAAGAGAGAACAGTGCTACCATGTAGTGTTTGGATTTAAAGAAAAATAAAAGAAAGAAAGATAAAAATCCTGGATTAATTATTTGCCAGAATTCCTCACTTCCCACCCAAATATTCATGGTACCACAAGCAAGACACTTTTTCCCCTAGCCAGTGACCTGTAGCAATTAACTGCACAATCAACACTGACTACTCAACAGATATAAGCTGCCTCACACTCTGCTGTTACAAGCAATAGCAAACACTTCCATACTCCAGATCACAGAAAGTCCAGTATGAAGTGTAAGCACTGGCTTTCAGAAACAGTATATAAAGAGAACATGGCAAAAGCAGAAATGATTCAAACTGTGGCCTGACACCTGAGACTTAAAGACTGAATACCCTGCAGGCTGGCCAGCTACTGCTTGCTTACACTGACGCAGTGCCATTTCTAGCAACCAAATAAACTACACTGATGTACAGAAGAACAGAACAAACCATCCAGTCCCAGGTATGCAGTAATTAAAAAAATGTTACTTATCTGCACCTTACTTCTTTTTGCTTGTTTTCCTACCTTACCACATGAAATACTGATATTTCCAGTTCTGTGGAGATTACACAGTAGAAACTCCTAATTACCTCATTTATTCGTTACCTTCCCCCACACCCAGGCTCAACACATGGCGCCAGCAGCATATTCCTTTTTCAGCCCTCGGGGAATAAGTCTTCTCCTGCAACCAATTAGGGTTGTCAGTCCCATAGCTCAAGTGGTAAAAACCTGTGCTGTAATGCTCAAGAGTCAGGTTTCTGCTCCGATGATGTATGAAGGAGAGGCAGTGGTGGAACAGTTTAAAATGCAATTTAACCTTCATCCTAAGTGTGCAACAACTAGAAGTAAAATCAACTTGATGCATTAAATCTTACAGATAGCTTTCGTAAAGGCTCAGATTCCAGTCAGCCACTTCAGGTGCCAGTGCTGCAGTTGCTCCAATCCCATTTTTTTCTTTGAGATCTGCATTACTGTACAGTCTTCAGCTCTATCACATAAGTGTTCCTCTTCCCTTCTTTCTTGCACAAAGAAAAGCATCTTAATCTGTATGTACATGGCACAAAAGAGCCCTACAGGAAACCACACATATGTCACCTTTTAAATACTGCATATTTAAAATACCTAAATTTCACTGCTTAAAGGACAACAGACATTTCAGTTCAGAGTAAATTAACAATCAGTACAATCTGATCTAGCAAATTAATGTTACAAGCACTTTCACATACTAGATGTTTTCTTTTCATTGACAGAAGGCAGCCTGAGTATCTCAATCTTTTCTAAACTCCAGAAAATTCATTTTATCTACATACATGAGTCTTGATCTTTACTTTCTAGTTTTCAGTTTCTGAAGTAGCTTTAACTTAAGTCCACTGCCAGCAGTATTTCTCAAACAGAAAACAAAACAAAAAACCCTACACATCCTTTTGCTTGAAGCAGAAAAACAAACAAAGCAAACAAAAGTACCCCCTAAACTCAGGCCTCAAGTTCTTACACTGTTTAAAACCACTGGTCCAGCAGTAAGAAAATAGCGTTTGTTGTATTTTGTGATTGTGAATGTTGGGGAGGTGGTAAGGAATCCATATATTAAAAAGACTAACATAGTGAGGCTGTTTCCTTCTCTGGGTGTTCACCACTTAGAAATAAAACTTGTGCTTGTAGATCTCACAGGTCTGCGTAACCAATGTGGAGGAAGGAGCTTGCCAACTACTACTTGCAGTATTTCAGCACCTTTGCTGAACAC
The DNA here is from genome assembly GCF_963924245.1 of Chroicocephalus ridibundus. Lineage (NCBI taxonomy): Eukaryota > Metazoa > Chordata > Aves > Charadriiformes > Laridae > Chroicocephalus > Chroicocephalus ridibundus. The sequence goes on along the minus strand of NC_086285.1, from coordinate 28,852,489 downwards.
AATATTAAGTTTAAACTAAGTAACAAAGAACAACTAACAAAATAGAAAGGGGCCACAAACAAAAAGTAGAGCTGTATACGGTATGGCATAGGTAAAGGAAAAGCTGTAGAACAAGCAATGCTGAGACATTTGTGATATTTGCTCTCTTAAGAATTTTATCAACTGTGGTGCTTCAAAAGTAAACATAAATCTCTCCAGCAACGGAAAATGCAACCACTAAATTTCTTGAATTACATGTTAAAAACAGAACAAAGCCCCTGTCCAACAAAGAAACACAGAGTTGAATGGAAACACTCAGGCTCTTGAAGATAAGAACACAGTTTAAGCACTTGCAGAATCAGGCTGGAGTTTTACTACTTCTAGATAAGATGAGGTTTCAGTTAACAAAAGCTGAGAAAAACCAGTTTCCGCACAAGTATAATTTCAGAGTAAAAATTAAATTTGAAGTTTGTGGACCTGCATGCATGGTCACACAGACTAGAGAAAAAAGCACTTAGCTGTGTGGGTTTTTTTTAAAGCTGTCAGCACAAAATCACAGAAAATACACCCGCCATTCAGAGATAGTGCCACGTTCCTGCAGTAATTTCTCCTATATAGCACAGCACTTTTCCCTTCCAGATGGGATTAATTTTATTTCTATAGGAGAGCTGAAATTGAATTCACTGCCTAAAGATAAAAATCTCCCTTGGTAGGAATATGCAATTCCCTTCTCCTCATGTTTCCCCCTCACCAAAAAGTGAACACAATTTTTTCTTTCTCCAATCTCAATCGCTGATAGTTAAGAATAATGCTTTTGGCACCACTTCAGTCATTAGCAAGTAATAAACTGTGAACTATAGCAATTCTGTGACGCTGCAAAAAATATTTTGTCTTTCTGTGAGGCTCTGAGAACGTACTTGGGATTGGACAAAGATGAGTTACAGAGCTGCACAAAGGGGTTAATTTATTCCTCCTGCATTTTGTCAGTCTCCTTTGACAAGAAGTATGGGTGACCTTTGAGCCAAACCGATACCTTAAACCCAATAACATTTTTCTATACAATGAAGATCCTAGCATATTTAGCATTACTTTTAAGCTTTTTCCTGCATGTTCACAAGTGATAGGAGGAGAAAGGTAATTTAATATTAAAAACACCAAAGATGCAGACTAAGATAAAGAGAGGATGCCCAGGAGTACAGCAAAGCAGAATTGCAGTGGCACTGCCGGTAATTGCATAAATGATGAAATGAGGTCAGAACAAGATACAAAGCTGACCTTAAAGAAAGAACCAGAATAATTTCACATCTAGTAGTTTAAACTATATAATCTATGGAAGGAGAAAACAGAGGGCGTCAGAGCAATTCTCTCTTCCATATTAGCATCTGCTGTGATTTACCAATAAAGTAGCAATCAGAAAAAGAGCAAGATGTTTACAGCCCTGCTTATGACATGAAAACAACCAATTTAAGAGCCATGAACATGCATGTCGAGAAGATTTCTCTGTGACACTGAAAGAACAGTTTAAAAGCTTTTGGCCTAGTGTAAGTTACTACATAAAGAAGAAAAAAAAAACCACAGCAACATATCATTTCTTTTATCTGGCATTAATATTAGTCATATTCCTTTAGTTTGTGCTTCTTGAAAACAGAAGAAAGGAATGTTAGCATCAACAGAAACACAAATACAAAAAAGGTATATACATATAACAAAACACTAACAAAGACTTTTTTACTTACATAAAATGGGAATATTTAAAGTTTTCATAAAATTTAAGGGAAGCAGAAAGACAAAGAACTATGCAACCCACGTTACCATAGTATAAAAACACTCAAAGATGCTGAATCATAAAAAATCAACCACAATCAAGTCAGACAATAAAAGCATAGGTGACAAAGGCAGAGCCAGGATTGAAATAACGGTACTCAAACTGATGTCAACATTAAAAAACCTGAAGACAGAAAATGCTAAAATAGAAAGCTAGGTGTTTATTAGATACAATACTCAAGAGGTTGAAACTTCCTTGTTTTCCTGCACACTGTTCTCTCTTGACTGCAAACCTTCAACAGCTGCAAAGTAAGCTGGAAGTACGCACTTCCACAACATGTTTTTCTAACAGCTGACCCTTAACATGTTGCAGACAAATAGCCCTAGAAGAGACACTTTGCAGCAGTCTGCTGCATCTTGCTCCAACTGTTACATTTATAACATCTCTCCTTTAAAATCTCTAAAGATATGCTAAGGAGATGAGGATATTCTCTTGCAAATAAACTACTGAAAAGGTGAATGGCCTAGTGACACTGAGGAGATGAGGACCAGCTACATCTCATCAAAGATATAACCCCACAGCACACCCCTTCCTGGCCACATGGTGGTTCTGCACAGTTTCTGACGGTAATGATTGAGCTTGCTGAGCCATCACAACACTAACCCAGCCAACAAACAAAACCCCCTTTGTGCTGGTTAGCAAGCTGAACTAACTTGCCGCTGGTTAGAAGAGACAGCTAGCACATAAGCAGCGTTGGGATCACCCTTTTAAGTCAGGACAGAGTTAGATTTTCTCAAGTATTTCCTGAAACACTAGTCCTGGAAATGGAAAGCAAATCACAGAACCACAGAATGGCTGAGGTTGGAAGGGACCTCCAGAGGTCATCGTGTCCAACCCCCTGCTTAAGCAGGGCACCTAGAGCTGGGTTAGCCAGGACCACGTCCAGATGGCTTTTGAATATCTCCTAGGATGGAGATTCCACAGCCTCCCTAGGCAATCTGTGCCAGTGCTCAGTCCCTCTAACAGCAAAAAAAGTGTTCCCTTACGTTCAGAGGGAACCTCCTGTGTTTCAGTTTGTGCCCACTGCCTCTGGTCCTGTCCTCTGGGCACCAATGAATACAGCCTGGCTCCATCCCCTTTGCATCCTCCTTTCAGGTATTTATACGCATTAATAAGATCTCCCCGAGCCTTCACTAGTTTAAACAGTCCCAGGTCTCTCAGCCTTTTGCATACGTAAGATGCTCCAGTCCTGTAATCATCATTGTGGCCCTTCACCGGACTCGCTCCAGTATGCCCACGTCTCTCGTACCCAGAACTTGGATGCAGTGCTCCAGGTGTGGCCTCGCCAGTGCTGAGCAGAGGGGAAGGATCACTGCCCTTGAGCTGCTGGCAAGGATGCATCTAATGCAGCCCAGGATACCATTAGCCACCTTTGCTGCAAGGCAAATTGGGAGGAACCTCTCCACACAAGGGACAGTCGTGGAACACACATGGAAAAAGGCAAGATGCATGGTGAGAGTGCCATGTCCAGATGCTAGCTCTGTCCTATGTCCATCAGTTGCTCTGACCGTGGGGATGGAGTGTAAGCTCTTTAATGGTGAAATGAAAATAAATTAAATTAAATTAATACAATAGAACAGAACATAATAGTTCAGGTGGAAAGGATCAGTGATCATCTAGTTCAACTGCCTGACCACAAGCTAAAGCATGTTATTAAGGGCATTGTCCACATGCCTCTTAAACACTGACAGGTTTGGGGCATCGGCCCCCACTCTGGGAAGCCTGTTCCAGTGTTTGACCACCCTCTTGGTAACGAAATGCTTCCTAATGTCCAGTCTAAACCTCCCATGGTGCAGCTTTGAACCATTCCCACATGCCCTGTCACTGAGTACCAGGGAGAAGAGCTCAGCACCTCCCTCTCCACCTGCCCTCCTCAGGAAGCTGGAGAGAGCAATGAGGTCACCCCTCAGCCTCCTTCAGCCTCCTTCTCTCCAAACTAGACAAAGTCCTTAGCTGCTCCTCATTAGGACACTCCTTCCAGCCCTTTCACCAGCTTTCACAGAATCATAGAATCTTCATGGTTGGAAAGGACCTTTGAGATCATCGAGTCCAACCATACACACACAAAAAAAACCAACCCTACAATCTCTGTCACTAGAGCAGGCCCTGAAGTGCCAAAACTACATGTTTCTTAAATACCTCTAGGGATGGTGACTCAACCACCTCCCTGGGCAGCCTGGTCCAGGGCCTGACCACTCTTTCAGTAAAGTAATTCTTCCTAATACCTAATCTAAACCTCCCCTGCTGCAACTTCAGAACATTTCCTCTGGTCCTGTCATTATTCACCTGGGAGAAGAGGCCAACACCCCCCTCTCTCCAGCCTCCCTTCAGGTAGTTGTAGAGGGCAATGAGGTCTCCCCTCAGCCTCCTCTTCTCCAAGCTAAACATGCCCAGCTCCCTCAGCCTCTCCTCATATGACCTGGTCTCCAGACCCCTCACCAGCCTGGTAGCTCTCCTCTGGACACGCTCCAGCACCTCAATGTCCCTCTTGTACAGAGGGGCCCAGAACTGAACACAGCGCTCGAGGTGAGGCCTCACCAGTGCCGAGCACAGAGGCACGATCACTTCCCTCCTCCTGCTGGCCACGCTATTCCTGATACAAGCCAGAATGCTGTTGGCCTTCTTGGCCACCTGGGCACACTGCTGGCTCATGTTAAGCTGTCCGCCCACCAGCACTCCCAGGTCCTTTTCTGCCGGGCAGCTTTCCAGCCACTCTTCCCCAAGCCTGTAGCGTTGCTTGGGGTTGTTGTGACCAAAATGCAGGACCCGGCACTTGGCCTTATTAAACCTCAAACAGTTGGCCTTGGCCCATCGATCCAGCCTGTCCAGGTCCCTCTGTAGATCCTTCTTACCCTCAAGCAGATCATCACTCCCACCTAGTTTGGTATCATCTGCAAACTTACTGAGGGTGCACTCAATCCCCTCATCCAGGTCTTTGATAAAGATATTAGACAAAACTGGCCCCAAAACTAAGCCCTGAGGGACACCACTGGTGACCGGCCACCAAGAGGATTTCACACCATTAATCACAACTCTCTGGGCATGGCCATCCAGCCAGTTTTTAACCCAGTGAAGAGTACACTTGTCTATGCCCTCCTCTGGATGCATTCAAGGACCTGAACATCCTTCTTAAATTACAGGGCACAAAACTGCAAACAGTACTCCAGCTGAGACCGCACCAACACTAAATACAGTGGGATAAATGTGTCTTTTGACCAGCTGGTTCTACCCAGGATGTGTTTTGCCCTCTTGGCTGCCAGGGCACACTGCTGACTTACGTTGAGCTTATTCTCAACCTGCACCCCCCCGATCCCTTTCTTCGAGGTTTCTCTCCAGCCACTGCTCTCCCAGTTTATACTGGGAACGCCTGGGTATCACAGCCGTTACGCGCAACGTTTCGAATGTCAACTCCGGCCTGCAAAAGACGCCAGGGGTTGTTAACAGGCCGGTGACGGGAGCGCTCGGCTTGGGCAGCGGTGACCGGAGGGGAGCGAGTATTTAAAGGGTGAGGGGAAACGGTGCCGTTAGGGGAGGGAAAATAAGGGGTAATTTAGGGGGAAAAAAAGGATTAAATGACAAAATATACATCGGATGGCGCCGCGGCGGGGAGGCCGGCGGGGGACTGAGCCTCAGGGGGAGGCTCAGCCCCCCGCCGGCCTCCCCGCCGCGGCGATACCCGCTCCACTGTCACAAACGGACCCGGCCACCCGCTACCGCCGCCGCCGCTTACCGACAACCGCCGCCGCCGCCGCCGCTTCCGGGTCGCGTCAGGCGAAGAGGAAATCCCGCCCCAATACTTCCTTCCCTCCCCCCGCCTTCCCGTTGCCAAGGGTAACGCCCCCCCCCCCTCCCCGCCCCCCTTCCTCCGCCGAAGGGCGGGAAATCGCCCCGAGATGGCCGACCTGTATGAGGTGCCGCGGCGCCGCATCGCCACCGGCCACCTGGCGCAGCACATCGGGCAGCCCGTCTGCTTCGTGGGCCGCGTCGAGAAGGTCCGTGGATCTCCTCGGCGGGGCGCTGCCGCCCTTTGGGCCGCGCTGCGGGGCCTCGGGGGAGGGGGTGGCTCTGTGTCGCCTTGCTGAGGCCCTGTAGGGAGGTGGGGGGACACCTGTGTGGGTTGGCTGTCGCCTTACCTGGCGCGGCTCGTTGCCCCCTGGTCTGAGGGAGGCTGGCGGCTCCAGTCAGGCCGGGAGGCGGCCGTTAACGGTCGGTTCTCTCTGAGAAAGGCCCGTTGCGCGGTTCTGGTTGGGGCACTGAAACCCGTAACCGCTTACGGCTGCCTTTTGAGCGCGCGGGCGTAACATCTTTTGTAGATTCATCCTTCTGGGAAGCTTTTCGTGCTTTCGGATGGAGAAGGAAAACATACGACTGTGGAGCTGAGCGAACCTGTAAGTTAAGGAATGCTTTGGAAGTACTGGGTGTTGCCTCTTGTGGATGCCGGAGGTGTCGTCCCTCCTGAAACCTGTGCATGCCTTGCACGTATTGAGTTTTTGGTCAGGAAAAAAATACATCTCTTCTTTTCCTGAGATTTTGTGCCTTCTGTAACGTGTGCGTGCCTTGGCATGTAGGACATTTTTAGTCAGGAAAATAAAATAGTCCATGATTTCTCCGTTTTCTGCCTATGTTTCATTGCCCCTGCATCTTACTAATTCTAACTTCTCACTAACTAACTTTTAACTAGTTACAACTAACTTGCAGTCTTCGTATTAATGACCTGCTTTGGTCTTCATCAATTTCAGCTGGTGTTAAGAAAGAGAACTCATTCCTTGTCAGACACATCCCTGTCTGGCTACTTTGCCTCACTCTATTCATTGTTTACAGTGTAATATGTTCCACTACAGGTATTAGCTTTATTTTAATTTCACTTTTTCCTCCCTCTTTCTTATTGCCTTTATATGCCTAACAGAATATTTTGTGATGATAATCAAAAAAACCCAAGAATATGGTATTCTCAAGTTTTTTGAGTTGACATGTCTGTATCCTCATAGAACACTTGCCAGAGCATTCCAGTAAGCTTCAGTTAGTTTGAAGTATTCTTTCTTAAAAAAAATTTTAAAAATCAAGTAATTAATACAGTGGGTATAAGCTATGTTTATAACTACTGCACAAAAATACTGCTTTCTGGGTTATCACGTATCACTAAAGGAATAACACCCTGGCATTCTCTTCTGTCTTTAAGTATTATTTTTTTTTCTCTAGCAAATGTAATTAAAGAATTATTTTCGTTGTGATGGCAAATGCTCTAGATTAACTGAGCATGTCTGTAGTCTTTACATCTTTTTCTCTGAATGAGTTGTTAAACACTGAGAAATCTCACCATTTCTGTGTGGAATAATTGCACTTTCAAGACAGGAGTCTCTCCTTGTTGATGAAAAATGACATTTGATCTGGCAAAGAGTTTTGTCTTGTATATGTGAAGTTTGCTGACTTCATTTTCAAACTGCAAGAAAATGTCTTTCCTACAAGTTCTGCATTTCTCTTAACTCTTTTCTTGATCTTGTGAAAAGGTTTCCTCCTTGGGTTGTCAAAACTTCAGATGTCAGAATCTGACCAATGATTCCACAACTTGCCATAACGAAGTAAATGGGTGAATTTCATAAATGCGTAGCTGCGATATTGGGCACTTCACAGTCTGTGTTCCACTGCTGTATCAGTGTGTAGGGGAGGAGGAAGTGATGTGGGCAGAAGCAGCATGTGGGCTTCATCTCTCTGGTTTGCCTTATGTAAATGGAGGAATTCCAGGATTTGCTAATCAAAATGCCTTCTACTCTCCCCCCGCCTTAATAGATTCTTTTGTGTGTGTAGTTCCTTCTTTCAACAGGGAACCCGAAAATTATGGGGAGGGAATGTATTGCCGTATTCCAGGAAACTTACTAGGAAGTGAAAAGTTAGAGTTAGATATTGGAAGAACGGTACTGAAATAGTACCACAGTCTTAAAATGGGTATCTTAAAAAAGACAGAAAACATATTCAAGCTGTATGATTTTGGAGTAAGATTTAGCCTTTTTTTGTTTGTTTGTTTCTTTCTTAATTCAACCAAAGGCTTGTTACTGTCAATGTCTTTGTATTCTGAACACTTACTGACAGGTTACTTAAGAAATCATTTCTTCTCCTGAATCTGGAATACTGGAACTGCTCTCTGGCATGTGTGATAAACTCCTTAGCTCTTACAGAGTTCAGTAATCAACTCAGGTTTGAATGCAGTGCATTAAAATCTGGATTCTTCTGCCCTCTGTGTCCTAGATTAGTCTCTGTTCAGTGATTAAAGGACAGAGTTTTATATAATTATAATAAAATTTCCTGATTTTATTGAGTTGGTACTGAATTGCCGGTTACAAAAACTGTAAATCTGTAAGTGGCTCAAGGCTTTTGTGGCTTTTTTTGGGGAGGGAGGATCTTCAGTAGTACTGTATTGTTTGACATGGAACAAAATCTGTTGTCGTGAACAAACCTTAACCTTCAGTTGTGAAGAGTTCCTAGCTCAATTGCCGTGCAGTAGAGACAGCAGCTAATTTGGTAAAACCGATTTCAATTTTGGTATGTTTTCTAGCTAGAGGAAGAGATCTCGGGAGTTATTGAAGTAGTGGGAAGAGTAACAAACCAGGCAACCATCATGTGTGTGTCATATGTCCAGTTCAGGGAAGATAAAAGTCCATTTGGTAAGTAAAAATATACATTATGAAAAATTCATTTTGTGTTCTGAACTCTTCTTTGATAAGTAAGAAGGGAGAGCCAGATAAGGTCTTCAAGGTGCCAGATATGGAGTAGAACATAGAAAAAGAGAGTGTCATGGCAAAAATTCTGTACAAAATATACTGGTTTACTGTCAAACTGTAGGGGCTGACTTGAAGCTGGAGCCAGTCTAGATCATTGCCACAATCTGGTCATTCTCCCACTCCTGACCGTGTGGTTCTTTCATTGCACTGGACCTTGTGTGACTAAAAATAATGCTCCAGAAAGCAAGTAATGGGAGCACGGCTGCCTTGGGAAAACTGGGGAGAATGAGAGGGAGTGGGAACACTCAGCTATACTGCTTTAAAATAAGCAGTGCTTTAATGCTGTCACTTGCTTGTGGGGAATTTAACTTATGCATCATAACCATTTTCTTTGCCCTGTTTCAGATCTGGAAATCTACAATGAAGCACTAAAAATTATTCATGAATTCCCTGAGTACTTCCCGTTTGGTACTGGGAGGAACAACTGATTTTTCTTAGCATATGTTTAGAGCTTCAGAGGGGACAACAGTACCGTAGCTTTCTTGCCTGACAGGATGTGAAGAGTTGCATTTATTTCCAACAAATATACTGAAAAGATGCTGTTATGTGTCTGGTGAAGAATGTTTTCTTTGAAAATTAATTTACACAGCAAGGAGAACACTTCTGTGGGTATCTCACTGTATGTATGTAACCCTTTTGCATCCATGAGGACCTGTTCCGTTACAGGATTGGACTTGCTAGAAATTGAAGTTTTGGAGGTATCTTTTTGTTGATTTTGGTAGAGGTTCTAGGATACTTCACAGGAAATTAATACTGAAGCCATTTGGTGGGGTTTTAATGTAAATATTTTTAAATTTCATTTGCTTTGATACAAATTTATTGAATGTGGGGAGGGTATTTTGCATCTTGAAAATGGTCTCTTCTCCAATAAAAAAATATCTGACTACATTTAATTATTTGTGTCAGTATGATATGTTAGAGTGCTGTTTTCTATGGTGGTATATGGTGACTCCTGTTCTGCTTTACCAGATACAGGTGATTTAACTTTGTTAAAGTGGAGTACGAGGTACTTGCTTTTTGCACTGATATTAAACAGTTGGAGGATGTCTAGTTAGGCTCGGGGATTTCAGCCACTGTTGAGTTCCCACCACAACCTTCATTCTTGGTGGGAGCCTAAGCAGGAGTACCAGGATACAGCCAGCATACCGGGATGACTTTAACTGTATAAACTTCCACACAATTCTCAATTTTGTTACCGTCCAGGCTACTTACAGCACTTTGCAGAATTCTTATATCTCTTAAGTTAGATTTCACTTTGATTATGTTACCTTGAAAATATTCTTTGTGAATTAATAAATATTTCAAAGCTTTAAAAATCTTTTTTACATATATGTTTCATACAAACAGGTTTCAGGTTTAGTAGCTAGATTTGGTGCCTTATTAAGATTGCTAGCTTTGTGCTTATTTATGTACACCTCCATTTTCAGTCAAGGAATTTCTTTGTTTTTGAAGACTTCAGATTTATCAAAGTTACTATAAAGTGACCAGACGATCAAGTTAACAGTGATTTTTTTTTTTTTAATTTTTTTTTTCCCCTCTACTTAGAAGACACAGTGACACAGATATTGTCACTGGGAAGGAGGAGGACTTCTGAAGTATGAGAGTCACTCTCATACAGCAAACAAGAACATGAGGTCAATGTGGCATGCTATGCCTTGTCCTGTAGTGCTGTCACTGGTATATTCTAGTGCTTAACATGACACTGTTAATAACAGCATGCTTGTTTTCCCAGCATTTAACAGCCTTTTGTATCATTGCACTTTGGAAAATTGGTATTTTGTGCATGTATACACATTATGTAAAATGTTACGTGCGAATAGTTCTCGGTTACCAAGACTACCCAGGCCTAATAAAATAGTCTGCCACTAGATGGCTATAGCACTTTACCCCCATTTAGAGACCATCCTTGGATATGTGGTCTTGGGTGTAAATATTTGCATGCATCTGAGTGGTAAATGCTACAGTTTCCCTTTTTTAAGGAAGACTCCTCTTGTTCATCCAGTCCTGCAGGGATGATACAAGGCTAGGCAAGTGGTATACAACTAAAAGTTTCTGTTATGTGCTTGTCATTCATCTGCTCCTCTAGACTGTATCAAGGTTTGTGAGTAAATGGCCTGCCCTGGCTATATGGCTATACTAACAAGACAGCAATGCAAGGAACTGTAAAACTATTCTTGAGATTAAAGCAATGCTCAGGTCATATATGCATTTACCAGGATAGCAATGTGGGAAACTGCCAGCCATTCCAGATACCCAAGGGAAAGGAATAACCAAGGGGCTGCTGATTCTCAGGACTGCGCTAACAGATGAAGGTATGAGAAACTGCTAGACCTTGTAGAGAATAAAACAGGAAAAAGTGGCTTTGTGGGTCTTTGACCAAAGGACAGTCACCACGGCAACCATATCATAAACTCCAAAGAGGGGTCACCAAAACCAGGGCCAGTAACTGGAGGTATGAATAGGAGCTGGTCACTTCTTTGGGAGGACATGAGGGTGATAAAGGAGGGAAAGTGGGGTATGAAGTGAATGATGCAATTGTGCCTGACTGGGAGAGGTTCCTGTCACGTGGAGCAGTACAGCAAGCCTGCTGCTCCCACTATGCTTGTGACTGACTTCTGGCACCTGGCCTCTTTTTCCTGGCCCTTGCTAAGGGAACATTTGGAGCACTCTTCCTAACATCAGCATGCGGGGACACCATCATGTTGCCTTCTCCTCCTGTAACATCTGTTATACTTAGATGGGGCATCCTGCCAAGTAAGGATAACTGGAAAAAATTAAACTGGTATAGAAGAGGCATCTGCCAGAGATACAGGGAAGCACAGACTGGGCAAGATAGCTGTGGGAAAGGTGGAGAGGAGATTGAGCAGGTCCCAAACTAGGCTCCCTTGGCTGCAGTGGAGGTTAGGCTTTAGCAGACGCTGGTTACTAAGTGCTTCAAAAAGGAGAGGCAGCTTAAAGCTGCCTGCCTTGTTGAAGGGGCTGCTAGGTGGTCCAGTCTTCATTAAATAGTTTTGGAGAGCTATGTTTTAAAAAATGGTTCTTAAACCATCAGTCTGTTTTAGCTGTCCAGCAGGCTAAACTGCAAATAAAAATTAGGAAATAGAGGCAATGGAGAGTGAAGTGAAGTGAAGCACCATGCAGGAACCTAGGGCTGCAGTGGGAAGCGGGGAGAAGCCTTGTCAGGTGCGTCACAACAGACTTCTCTGGCTGAGCCTGGTCACCATCACCAGAACTGCTCTGCTGTCCTTGCTCGGGCATGGAGCAAGCAGCCTGTGCATATGGTAAGAAAGGGCTTGCGCTTAATCAGGTAAGGGAGGCAAGGCTGGAGCATATAATGAAACAAAAATAATGAAGTGATAATAATGAAAATATAATCAGCATGAACCACGCTGACCATAGGGTCAAAACATTTTAGCATGTAAGGCCATCTTCATCTAGTTAACTCTATCAGAGTCGAGAAGATAGCAGAAAACAGTAAAAGTAACTGCAGCTAATAAAGTGTCTGTAGCTATACTTTTTGTTAGAAGAGAACAAATCACCCCCAGAATCACAGCTTTATTAATTTAAAAGCAAAACAAGGAAAAAATCTGATCATTAAAAAAGATACATCTCTTACTTTGTAAGTTTTGCAAATGGTGTAATTACTGGCCTGAAAGCTTGATTAGCAATCACAACAGCCAAAACTGGTAGTTATACTGTGCCAGAATACACACACATTTATAATCCAAAACATTTCAAAGACATGCTGAGTATCAAAGTAAGCATCTAGAATTTGAATTTGACACAAACAGGTATAGTCAAGTCAAAAACATTATAAATGAGATTTCTTTACATAAGAAAATGAGACATTGTAAGTTAGTAGTTGCATTCACCTGAACATGGAATTTATCAGGAAATTTACTAAACATTGTTACTACAGAGGAATAAAAACACATCCTTGACACTTAAAAATCCTCATTTCCATAAAGCAAGTTTTATTGCCTGTATTTATATAAATAGAGTATCATACATTAAACCCCAGTTTATAAATTTTGAAGAGCTCTTCAACAGCAACATAAAGTGTGCAAAAATACTAGAAAGAGAAATAAATATTCTAACAAGAAAAAAAAGTAACTGCTCTCCCATGCCTACAAATAACAAGTACCTCGTAGATTTTTAACTTAAAGATCTTTGTCGATTAGGCAAGAATTTTAGATGAAAATCAACGCAGCAGATGTTTTATAATGTAAATGTTAAATCAGAAAATATAAGTGAAAGTCCTGAATGCAATCATGTACAGCTACAGAAAATACTTCCACATTCTATCTTGTTGCAACTACACTGGAACACTCAGAACTAGTGGTGTATTACAATATATTCTCTTTTAAAACACCAATTTTCACAGTCGTGGCAATATGGTACCAGTTTATTGCTAGCATTCCATTTAGTATTTCATAGCACGCAAGTGTTAAGTAACTTATAGACTGTTTCTACTAGTAAATAAACACACACCAAGTAAACTGATGTTATTATCACATACCTTAAAACAGGTTTGTTTTTTTCCCCCTAATTTGTGTGAATTTTGTTGCCTACAAAATCAAGGACAACAATACCGATTAGGTCCTAGGCACAGTATTAACAAAGTATCATTGACTCTCTCTCAAATTAATAAATAATCTTAATTCCAGCTGGTAACATATCTAGAACTACTTGTGGTCAATGACCTAACATTGTGCAGCCTCCTGGGAGAAGGCTGGCGTCCGCGAATGACCAGAAGCAGGATTTATATGGGCTGGTTTCGCACCTCCCAGCATATTTCAGAAGTACAGGGAAATGCTGATTATCCAGAAGTCTTTAAATATTTTTGTACTCAAAACTCGGCATGTAGTTTAAAACTTAAATATTTACAAGCCTCCAAGTCCTTGAGATTTCAGATCTTCACAGTACTATGTTACAAATTAACCAATCAAATGAAACGTCCTATAGTTTACCTGCACTTTTCAGGTGAAATCTTCTCTAGGATATAGACACCGCTAGGAGACAAAGCTCCAAAATTCTTTAGCATTAAAATTCACATCAGCTAGGTATGTAGGTAAATTAAATAAGACTTTGAATTGCCAAGGTATTGCTTTACTATTAACAAAACCTGGCAACAGAAAGAAATGGGTTTTTCTTTAAAATAAAAATCTTTAGAATACAATGAACAGTGGCACTTTGAATGAAGTTAGAAGGAAATGATCATTTCCATACAAGAAAGGGTGATCAAACAATGAACAAAGGAACCCACAGCATCACTTTGCGATCTTCTGAAGAACACTTTTCAGGTCTTTATTTAGAAGGCCCACTTTCACAGCATATAAACACTGCTTTCTTTGGAAAACAAATAAAAAGGCTGATCAGCATTACCCTGAAAACTTTATTAAAAGCAAATCCAAAAAGTCCACAGTTCGAGGAGCGCTTTTGAACGTAACTGCTTCAATCCTCTGAACAAGGACCGCATGCTAAACCCAGAGGCTCATTTCAGGAATACCAGTTTCTACCAAGCACAGTCATACACACATCATTTTACTAATCTGATAGCAATTTATTTTTTCACAGTCAGTAAGTCACAAATGACCTTTGTCTAAAACATATGCTTCGACTACGATGGACATCCATTAGAGACCCCTGCGTTTTCAAATGATATTTATGCCTGGACAGTCTCTGCTGGAATGAGATTCCCTGTTGTATCCAGCTGCATACACTTACAAGAGCAGGCAGAAACCGGGCACTCAGTATGGTCCCTAGACAGCAATAGCAGAAAAAGAGAAAAGAACAGGTAAAATAAAACTAGCAAGATTTTTGTAATCTATAAATGTAAGTATGTGCAGGGACATAGTATCTCAGAAAAACTCAGCATCATAGTAAAGTTTTGCACATGTTCTAAACCAACAAAACATTATGATAGATACAGCAAAGCAGACCAGTCTTACTCAGTGCAGCATACGCACATGAAATAAGAAAGGTTTTAACATCAACTTACCGGAACCAGCTAAGCATGTGCCCAGCATGCCCACCATGCCTACAGTTGTGACACCAAGTAAACCAGTTGTTGAACTGGGCTAACTTCTTGTCTTTGCTAAGATCCACTTTTTCATCTGACTTGGATCCTCCTGTGCAGAGGCAAACCCACCCCCACAAATATACTTGTAAGTCATTATGCTTCATTTATATTTCAGTCCCAGTAACAGTATTAGAATAAATTTGAAGTTAGGAACATTATGTGAAAAAGCGGCCTGATTTTAAAAGAGAAGCCAGGAAAATTATTAAAAGAACTGGTGGAAAGCCAAAACAAGAATTGTATTGCTGAGCTGTTTCACATCTCAGGGACATGTTAAACTTGCCTATTAAATAAATTTTTCAGACAGAATCTCTTTCAACAGTGATTTATGTTTCAGTGATTGATTTACGTTCTAGTGAATTATGGGCTTGTTCTACTGCACATGAAATGTTCTGCTTTAAAAAGAAATATAAAGAAATTATATATATATATAAAGCAACAAAAATCAAAGCTATGAATTGGAACAATTACAATAAAGAAGTCAAGAGATCAGTGAAAGTATGAGAACAGAGATATAAATAGATGACAACTGTGCAGCTGCGCATGGCTCTATAACAAGACTGACTTAAAAATATGGGCAAAATCAGTTTCATTTAGAGCTTGTATAATGCTGAGCCCAAGACATTTAGAACCAAAAGATTCTAGTCATAATATTTCTTAGCTGTGATAGCATGACCCATACACTCTTTCATACTTAGTGACAGAAAGTATACCACATTAAATTTATTCTCTTCCTCTTCCAGCTAAAAATCAATTAATTTACATTCCAAGATTTCTGTAGCATCCCTACAGTTCATCTCAAGCAAACACACTTCCCATTTCTTACAGTTTTAAAGCTCACAATATTGACCACCACAATATTTGAATCTTTTCATCTGTCTAACCATGGAATTTCACTGACAATCTCACTGTCGGAATCAAGTAACTACGTGTACTGTCTGACACCAAAGAGCTGAGACATAGGTTTCATCATAAAATCAGATGGGATGTAAACAAGTTTTCAATTATGGTCTTCCTCCCTCAAAATGATGAGTATGAATATTTACAGTCTGAGTACAAATAGAAGGAAAAAGGCGCAACAGAAGATCGTCCAACAGGAACTAATTAGTCCTCTCACTAGTACACTAGCTGAATAACTAAAACCCACTGTGTCATACCTGGGCAGCTGGAAACTGGTGTTCCCATATTTATCAAGCAAAGTGCACAGCGAGGAAGGGGTTTACGGCAACCAGGACAGCTTGTAACTTTTGACTTAGTTGGTGAACCACTAACGCCGTACTGGCTAAAACCTCGCCCCTGATGAGGAATAGCTGAACAGCTGTAGGATATTGATTTTCCACAGAAATTGCAACTCACAAACACCTAAGGAAAACAAAAGCCCATTAATTTTTGTGTTTGGCTCCACTTTTGCTACACCAGTAAGCGAATTTGTTCAAACTAGAATTTACCAGATATTCCAGAGAGTGCCCTGGAAAGCCAAGGCTACTTGTGAAGGAGTTCCTAACAGCACTTTGGCTTATAGATGTGGCACACAGTCCTGAGAAGTAGTCCTTAATGATGCTCACTTACCTCAAAAGCACATAAAAACATGCACAATTGCTAAAACTTGGAAAGCTATTATTTAAGATAATAAAATTATATATCTGCAGTAATGAAAGAAATTAAGTTTACTCTACATACTGTATAATCAAATCTGGTCTCTCCCTCCTTATAGTCAGGTGACCCATTCTGGAGTCCCCACCATGAGGATCTTCCTAATAATCTTTATCTGCATACCTTACGCCACAAGTTATGACGTGATACCAAGGAGCGCATATGTTAAACTCTTTCAGGGCTATTTACGTTGATATATAAGGAACGAGCAGTAAACTCAACTCCCTCCCACTTAAAGCAGTACGGATGCAGCTCTCCTTGAACACCTGTGACGGATACATGAATTCAAAAATAGCTATCCTTAGAAACCCCTGGGCCCTAAGGCTCATAATTCACATACTTAGCAGACACTAGAGAGTGGAAGGTGCTGTGGTAAGACCAAGTTAGCTAAAAATGCTACCAGATGTTAAATAGATAGCATTTGGACAGGGCGTTAGTTTTTGCTTTAGCTTATGTTCAGAACTGATAATGAAGGTTGCTCCTGTTCATTTTTAGTTTAAAGTTCAAGGGCTTCAAAACAGCTTTGAGGTTCGCTTCAATTAAAACAGAGCCAATTTGAACTAGTTCTTGGTTCAATTCCTTGGTTTCAGCATCATCCTCACACTGATGCTGAATTCAGCTGGATGATACATCTCTGACTGTTTTTCAACATGGGAGGAAAAAATTTTCCCCAGAAAAAGTGTTGAAAAATTACAGTTTCTGAAAGACAAGCCTTTTTCTTTCAAATAACAGGTTAAGAAAAGAAAAAAGAAAAGGAAGACAAATAAAATGGTAGGGAACTAATTTCCTAGATTAGATATGAAGAAATGTAGATTTGTTTACCATATTTTTGTACTCTACTCTCTATCAAAACAGTTATCAAGTCCTTCCTAAAAAAATATTTTGAAAAAAACACAGCTACTTTTTTAGGGCAGCCTTAGTTGAAATCTTTCTTTTGCACATGAAACCTCATAAAAGCCAAGGTGTGGCCAGCAACTTTTTTCTGCAGAAGCACCACGTCACTTTCCTTTCTGGACTGGTCATACTTCATACAAGAATTCATTTACCTGGGCTAAAGGTTTTGAACTGGGATCCAGCTTACTCCTATGGATATCGAATTCTGCACGTTTATGCCAGAATCTCCAAGCATCTAAAAGATTCCTGTAGTTCTCGATCCAGTACTGAACCCTCTCATCCTTAAGTACATCTGATGGAGAACCCTAAAGCAGTCAGGTAAAAATGTCAGACTCACATTGAAGACACACAATACATATTATTCACCTTTTTCAAAAGGCTTTACAAAGCATATTACAAGATATGAGAAATAATACAGTGTAATTTGTCTAGAGAAAGATTAATTTTCTGTTAAACTGTAATGTGAGTTTGATATAAAATTTTCTTCAGTCTGCCTCTCCAGCTGAAAATACTCGTGCTGCCATATTCTCCTAAAAACTTGTGTCTGTCATATGAGGATTATAAAATTCTGTCACATATCACAGTCTATATCATTGTTATGATTACACATGCAGTTAAACACAGTGCTGGCAATAGCTGCAACTACGTAAGGGCCAACACAAGTCCATCATAAAAGAAAAACCACAAACCCCATGCCTACAGACAAACAAAAAAACCTCACCTCAGTTCTCTCTCAAAATTGTGGAAGCAAAAATTATAATGAACCTGTCAGGAAACACACCAGCAATAAGCAGGGGAAATAGGTATTCCCAGTTCAGCTAGTGAAAAGGACTATGTTTTCTTTTTGCCTCTCTCCCCTACCATCTCCTCAAGCTATCTCAACCAGAGAGACTGAAGATACATGTTTGCAATTAATGCTGACTGTTTCAGATGATTACGCAAAACAGGCATGATACGTATTGTCCCAATTTATTATAGAAAATACTTTTTAGTTCACAAGATCCAGTACTATACTGCTAAAGAAACTGTTTAATTCTCTTCTATAAAGATTTATTTTTGAGTGAAACACTAACCTGTAGCATGCAATAGCTTGCTGTCTGAACATCCCCAGTTCTGTCAACATAACTTTCCATCAAGTCAACTCCATCTTTCGTCAGCCCTGTTAACAGTATTCCCTCCAAATTCCCGGCATCTTTCATTTCATTCGTCAGCTTTTCAATAAACCTGTTCAGCTGTAAAAAAAAAAAAAAAATTACTTAACTTTTGCCATCTGGTCATCCCTTCCTAACTCATTTATGTTGGTGTATGACAAAACTTTTAATGATTTGAATAGCTTTCTTTAAGAGTGTCTGCTGCTAACAGAATATGCCGCTTGCTGGATGTTATGCAGAAAAAGTTATATGGCTATATCCACTATATTGCAAGAACTCAAGTATTTATCAACAAAGTTTAGGGCTACGGATAGGACGTGCAAAGAGGAAGGTTATATACTCTTTAAATACTTCAGTGAATTTAAAATAAAACATTCCTGCTGTAAAACCAAGTCTTAATTCAAGAGAACATAAATATCTGGGAAAAAATACTGAATAAGTACAAAGTAAGAGAGATATACAGGTAATGCAATAGCATTTAACAAACCAGCATGTCATGAATCCTAATTAAAAAAACAACCAAACAAGAAAAATAAACAAAAATCAAGCTTAAGGTACACACTGAAGACCAGATTGTATCATACTACATTATATCCTACTGTGATCAGAAAAAACAAATCACTCATGACTCATTGCTTGCGCTGTTCACCCCTCCACCCCAGACCTTCTTCCATCTCTAAATGAAGTCCAGCTTAACCGTTTGCTCAAATATGCAACCACAAACTTACCTGAGCATCATTGAGGAACTTGCAAGCAAATGCCACTCTGTCTCGTACAGCTACATTATTTTCGTACTTTGGAAAGAAAAATGGGAATATTACCATCACATGCAAGTTTCCGCTTTTTCAATACATTGTTTGTAAAAGTCAGAACGTTTACACTATTGTATAACTAATACTATGAAATTGATTATGTACAAAGACAACATCACATCTGAAGAAAGCTAACGCTACATATCAGATTAAATGTTTATGCTCAGATACGGTTATGAGAGCAAGACTGTGGCTCCCGGAACAATCTACTCAAATGGCAGGAAAGCCTGGTACAACACATCCTACCTGGTTTATGAAACTCTAGAAAAAGAAGCTTTGCAAGGCATGTAGAGCTGGGCTTAGTGTTTCTAGCACATATAGCCAAGAGTCTCACCAAGTCACAGGGGGAAGAAAACCAAACAGACCTTCATTTACTATATGTACAAAATAACTAGCCTAACCACTCAATTCCTTACTAAAATTACAACTAAAAGTTAATAAACAAAACAAACAACCCCCTCAAAAAATTAATTCCTAATACCCAGAGCATGCATTTCTCACAAGTATACTGGCACTCAAGGTGCAGCAATACAATACTATTTACTTTCTGCTTTTTAATCCTTTTACTAGATCCGACACTGAAGAAAAAAAAATCCTTGAGCAGATTAATTCTGGTACTTAGCTGTGCCCATATTCTTCCCTTCTGATATTCACAGAATAGAAATAGTGATTGACACTGACAAAACAAGGACATGTGCTTGGCAAAACTTTTTCACGCAAACTTCAACATGTCTCACTGAAGTAAAAATTAAAATAAAAAATAAAAGACCTTATGATCTGTCAGTTTCCAATTCATCAATAAAAAACGATTATAAAATTATTACCTAACATCCAGAGAACAAGAACACTGTCTCTTGAAGAGGGAAAAAAAGACTCAGGTTTCTCTCCTCTGGGATTCTTATTTTTTTTTAATACTCTAAAAGCATCATATTATGACAACTTTGTTTTCAACAGGTTTAGGCCAATTATCCTGTTACATTACAGGAGTCCTCCCTTGGGCTAAATAATTCCTACTGAATCAAATACTTCTGTTGTTTTCTAGACAAGGATCAAGTATCCTTGAAGTATCTCATAATTAACGATTTAGTTTGCTCTTCACAAGGCAATTTTGTACCAATTTCAGAGGATGTGAAACTATTTGGTTTACTGTTTCAACACAGTGAAATTATTTTAACAAGTAAACAAGGAAAAATAAAATACAATTTAATGCAAATGTAGCTTGATGAAAACTCTGCAAACTCCCCTGCACTTACTCTGTTTTGTGCATTTCTATTATTAACGTCCCTCTCCCCTTTTTTCCCCGACCTGCTTAAATTATTTTGATAATGTATTTCTAGTGGTTTAATAACTCCATGCTAAAAAAATCCTCTAAAAATGTGTGAACTATACTGGATATTTTGGCTGCTTATGCATGTTTTATTCACTAATGCAAGATGTCTGTTTAGCAGAAAAAAAAAAAAATGTTATCTGCCAGCATCAGAAGAAAACAATACATTCTAATCTGATTCATTGATGGAGTATATAGCATTTCCCCTACGTATATATATGTGTGTATATATGCACCTATTACTTAAAGGAATTTTAACGTAAGAGAAATTTACTCACCAAAACACCATCATATGAACCAGACTCACTTGTCAGGAAAGCAAACATAGCACACAAGTACGGATTGTTCAACTGCAGTCTTAGAGTACTGCACATTTCTCTCCAAAGTGAGTTCTTCTCATCTGTGTAGCCTGACAGAGCCATCGCAACTACATTAAGGTTCAGATCACCTGATTTATTAAAAACAAACAGTGAAATAATATTTGAGTTAAGGACTTAAAAAAAATCCTATTAAAACTATAATTGAAAGCATCAGTTTGAAACAGAACATTTTGTCAGGATGCAAGACAATGCAGGAGAATTAACACTAGCTAAAATAAATGTGTGTACACAGGCATTTTTTAACTTCTGCTTTAAATACCTCTGTTTAGGTAAGTCAACAGCTTTAAGCAACATCACACTGGTTCTGGTATTTTGAAATAGTTTTGAAGTGCTAAAGGTACTCCTATCACTATCATAAAAGATTGTAATTACCATAATTCATATCCACAAGAAATGAAAAGATAGGATTGTATATATAGCCATCACTTAACAGACCTAGCTGGAGGATGACAACTGCATACAGCAGCTTCAAGTTTACAAGTTTCCTAAAAACATTAAATCTATTTCATCTAAATATTCTTTCTGTCAGAAAGTTCAATTTCATTTTTTTGAATTTGAAGATAGCGTGTCACCGGTCTGAACCTTCCCCATGGAAAGCACACACACACTTCCCCCCACCAAACAGGGGCAATATTAAGTATAAAAGAACCTTAACAGCTCCGTGCCCACTTTAGTGGCAAGACTGTCTTTTAAATTTGATATGAGAACGCAGATGCAAATCGGAGTTGTAGGAGGAATACTGGCAAGAAAACAGAACAAAAATACCTCCATCTCCTGGCTCCAGTATCTTTAACTTTTCCCTCATACACTACAACTCTTACCAAATATTACTCCAGAACAAATGTTTTCTGCAGACCCTGAATATTACATTTCAGTTATTCCACAGCCATTGCACTGGTGGAAACCTGCGTACAGCCCAATGGAAGCAGATAAACGTGACATCTAAGCCAAGACACGATGCCATTAAAATAGAAGAATCCCACCAGTTCCGAGTGTAACACTTTCTGTGGTATCTATCAACAGGAAATTCTGAAACGTACAATCTACTTTAACCAGACAGTAAGGCACATGATAGTCTGAGGAGTGAAAGATCAGGCTTTGTCAGATTCCCAGGCTCCAGGTGCAACCATTTCACGTAACTATTTTATATGACAACAGGCATCTTTCCCAGACTATCTTCCATAATTCTGTTTACATTTGAAAAATCTACTAAGGTGATGTAACACCAAAATAAAAGATACTAAAAACAATACGCACCTTTTCCCGAGGAAGCCCCTTTATTTAGAATTTGTATTGCTCGCCGTATGTCCAAGTTGAAAAGTGCTACAGCAGCAGCTCGCTCCCAGTCTCCTTCCTGTTCCAATGAATTTAAAAAAGGTTCCACGTCTAAGTCAGTTCCCTTCTTTATCCACCCACAGAGCTGCAAAGCCAAGGATCTCTCCTCACTCAGATACTGAATAATATCTGCCTGTCTATCCGATCCACTCCTGCTGTGCCTGAGGTTCTCTGTTGTTCCTAGAAATGGTGAATAAGTTAAATTATGCTTAAACCACAATCTGAATTGGAATCACAATGCTTGGATTTCAATCATAAAGCAGAGTACAAAAGCTGAGTATCATATTTTAGTGCTTTTAATCAACATCGCTAAAAACTCCATGGTAAGGAGCAACGTACACAAAATCATTTTGATCTGCTCAAAATCATGCATCTAAACTTGACACATATTCCCCACTAAGTCTTTTTTCTTTCCTTCACCTCCTCAGATTTTGGAGGTTCTTGTTACAGTTGACAGGATTGATCGATCAATGCATCCTTATGCACCGAAAAGACATAATACACAGTCAAGGACCTGCTCTACCAGTTCTTTTCTTCTTAGCAAGCATCAACGTGCTAGAAGCTTTCCCACCACTGAGGAGTTACTTTTTGCTCCAAGAAGTATAAATATTAATAAGACGCATAATGAATAAAGAAGGAAAGATTCAAATAACAGACTATAATAATAAAAACCTTACTGAGCATGAGAGGCATAATGAGATGCACCAGGGTGATTACCACTTCAGAACAAGGCAGCTAATTTAAACATAGTTATATAAATGTACTTGGTACATTTACTACAGTAAAGTCAGCTTCCTAGAACTACACCCGTATGTGGAACTTCAAAAAAATATAAAAGTTATGTGGGGAGTGAGAATTTTCAGCACCATAGTCAAAATCCAGATGTTTGAAATAGTGAGGATATCTCACGGTATCTGAGGATATTTTGTTTTTATGATTACTGACCTCCCAAGAACACTGAAAATTCTGGAAATTACTGTAATATAAACTATTAACTTACATATATTAAAACACAAACAAATACTTTGTTTCTGTATTTTTCAATAGCCTCTTTCAATAATTTTTAAAGACAAACCCATGAGCGCATCATTCTGTAAACACACTACAATAGAACTTAGCAAAGTTGGAACATTCTTACCCAAAGATGACTTCACAATTGATTTAATGCCAGCATAAACTAAGGGACCTTTGTTTCCTGTAAGTTTTTGATCCATATCTTCAGTATACTGCTTCATAAGTATTTTCATGTATAGGAAGCTTAATTTTTCCCAAGTGTTTGAAAAACTTTTTTTTTTTTTTTTAAATTTAAAAGTCATATCCTATTAATGTGTGCAAAATATTTACAGGATGTTGCATTATATTTAAAGACTTTCATGCATTTCATATAACTGGTTTACATATAAAGGTACATTACTACTTTAGGATACAAACTACAGTAATATAAAGGATATAATGCAGAGTGTACCAAAGCGATTTCAGTTGAGGATCTTCATTTCCAGCTAGTAGGTGATTTCTCCAAACTTGTTCAGTATCAAGACCATACCTTGACAAAGCTCTAAGCCGCATTTTGGTTGCTATGTCTTTTTCCAAGGAACTAGCTTTTCCTTCTTCTGTACACTCATATAAATGTCGTCCACAAGCCCACATCAAGGATGTCACTGGACTCCATGCAAGAGAAATTCTTTCAAAAACTGTGAAGTCAGACATAGTCCTGTTGGGAGTCACTACTACCATTCGATTTTGACTTGTGGGATGCCAAGCAAATGAAGCAATGTAGTTTTCACACGGCTGGACGCTTCTTTCAATGATCGTTGGCTCAGTTTCATCTCCAATAGGGGTAGGAGTATGCTGCATGTCATACAGTCTAATGATATTACTATCCCTTGTTAAAGTAGCTAACAGTCCGGTTCTTGTTGGGCACCACGCGACTTTTGTTAAGGGTTTTGGTTGCTCTGTCAAGGTCAAAACTGGCTTTTCAAATTTTCTTAAATCCCATATGGCAACCTGACCTTCATAGAAGGAAGCTACACGGTCGTGGAAATAGGGATCAACAGTCACTCCTTGGACAGCCTTGGTGTTTACAAATATTTTTTGGCTTGTGTTCCTCAGATCAAAGATAGCCAGATTTCGATGCATTCCAGCTAAAAGAAGCTTCTGATCCCGTGGAAGCCAACAGAGAGAGAGACAAGCATCGTTCTGTCCTAATTCATACAGCGGCTTCGTTACTACCAGTCCCGCTTCTGGATCTCCTGCTGAAAGTCTTACTTTCTCTGTGGCAACTGCAGTCTCTGGGGCATATTTGCTACTGATATCCCAGATCAACACTGAAAAGTCAGCCCGATGTTTATCTAACCCGGCAGCGAGCCAATTGCTATCTAGTGGGTTCCACGCGAGGGTATTGCATTGCCGCGCGTGTTTGGGAACAAACTCTTTGCCTATCAAATCTTTAGATTTTGAGTTGTGATCTTGGCCAAGGCTAGTAAGTACCACTCGACCATTGGCCTGTCCGACAGCAAGGAGACATTCAGGATCGTACTTTGGATACCACGCCACACATTTCATATACGGCGTATCTGAATTTATTGACAATAGCGTAGCTGTAGTTTCTTCTGATAACCGCAAGGACCCTGCCTTGAGTTCTGAACTTACAGCAGAGTCAATGTGATAAAGGCTCAATTCCGAATCGCAGACAACAAATCTGTCAACGTGGTGCGGGGCCCACAGAATATCGGGTTTGGAGCCACTCATGTTTAGGCTAAGTTCAC
Organism: Chroicocephalus ridibundus; assembly: GCF_963924245.1. Lineage (NCBI taxonomy): Eukaryota > Metazoa > Chordata > Aves > Charadriiformes > Laridae > Chroicocephalus > Chroicocephalus ridibundus. The sequence continues at coordinate 28,827,513 of NC_086285.1, read as the reverse complement.
ACACAATTTAAGCCCTTGTAAGACAATTCAGGTGATATCCATGCATATGGAAAACTGTTGAGAAAACAATTTGTAGGGATGTTATCAAACCCCAAATTCTTTTGTAATATGAGATCATCTTTAAACAAACAAAAATATGGTTCTGAATGACTTTTAGCCCAAGGGTTTAACGTGTATACATTTCAGGCCAAAACCTTAAGCATTCTCTGCATTACATCGCTTTTCCTGCAGCACACTTTGGTTTTGCTTAGTCTCCTACAGAGACAGGACCAACACAGCCACCTACGAACTGACGACAGGATTCGCTGTGTTTACAAACTCCACACCAGTATTAAAGAAGAAGGGATTAACTGAGATGAGATGTGATGTGGCATGATATGTGGGTGTGCTGCTGGTAAAGAGACACTCCCTAAAACATGGAGGAGAAAATGTTGCTGCCTAGTTGAAGTGCACTAATTGACAGAAATTAGAGTGTCTATTTCGTCTGAAGTCTGTTCTAATGCCCAGAAAGGCCTGTCCCCTTTGAAAATTTCTACAGAAATACAACTTTTTTTCTCCTCATCTTATTCTAGCACTCCTAATCCCACCTTCCACCCCAACATTACCTTGTCTTCACTTATATTTGGCCTGGCAGCGTTCATGAGCTTACATTCCCGCCGATTGCCATGTACATTTTCAGTAGCCCAGAATCATTGCACGTGCCTCCACACAAAGAAAAAGCCCCCACAGATCCCATAAACTTCCACAATTGGAGAAAGGGACATGCGAGACCGGGAACGGCGGAAAGGCAGCGTTATTTACTTCTACCAGGCCTCCTCTGTGTTCCTGACTGTTACCCCCCTCCCCCCACCAGCTCCTACGAGTTCCGGGGGGCGCAGAGCCCCCGGGACGGGACGCGGCCCGGCCCGCCTGGCCGGAGGAGGCCTCCGAGGCCTCCGAGGCCCGCCGGGACACCGCGGGAAGGGACCGGAGCACAGGCGGCTGCCGCCATCACCCCCCTACCTCCACCGGCCGCGGCGGCTGCTCACCCAGCCCACGGGGCCCGCCGACACCGACCCGCCGACCGAGGAGAAGGAAGAAGAAGAAGAAGAACCGGGCGGTGCACGGGGGCTTCCGGTTACGGGGGCTGCGGGGAAGGAAAAACCGTGGCGCTTCCGGCGCGCGGGGAAGGAAAAACCGTGGCGCTTCCGGCGCGTGGGTCGACGGGGTGTTCGCTCGCTTCCGGCTTCGGGCCGTGCTTCTTTCATTGCCCCGCGGGAGGCTCCGCCCCTCCCCGCCGCCGCCGCCGGGGGCGAGCGGTGACGTCACGCCCGGCGCCTGGGCGATGGGGCCGCCCCGAGCGGAGCGGGCCCCGAGGCCCATGGAGAGAGGCGCCGCCGTGCTCGGGGGGTGTGAGTGATGGTGGAACGCTGGGGGTTTTCAGTCGGAATCGTAGAATCACAGAATGGTTCGGGCTGGAAGGGACCTTAAAGATCATCTGGTTCCACCCCCCTGCCATGGGCCGGGACATCTCCCACTAGACCAGGCTGCTCAAAGCCCCATCCAGCCTGGCCTTGGACACTCCCAGGGATGGGGCATCCACAGCTTCTCTGGGCAACCTGTTCCAGTGCCTCACCACCATCAGAGTGAAAAATTTCTTCTTAAAAGAACAAGAATTCATAGGACAGAGTGAACAGAGGTCACCCCACGAGGCAGTGACAGAGCAGGGGAAGGGTCACGTGACACCCACCTTATTTTATTTGATGTTGGTGCTTTATGTAACATTCAACGTCTGTCATCACTGGAGGGTCAGTGTTGGTAAGCACGCCAAGGACATGGAAAAAGGGGTAACAGTGGCAACAATGGTGGTTTTTCCACATTAGTGGAAGTAAGGCGTAAGCAGGAACACGAGTGGTATTGTTCACACTGAAAAGTGCAACAAGTGTGAACTGAAGTGACAAAACCTCAGGAAATCTTGTTCATTTTGGAGCCTGCTGTCGCCTCTTTGCCTTCTAAATGGCTTCCCAGAGTCCTTCGCATGCAGAAGTGGGGTGTGATGCACAAGTTTTCTAGTAGCGGTAGCTCTCCTACCGTCTTTTTTTTCTGTGTCCCACTATTGTCGACATCGCAAATACAGATTCTCTTATGTGCATGTGCAATAAACCCAGTACTTCCGCAGCCATGAAGAGAGGTGGCTATGACTGATAAGTGAGGCTGATAAAAAATTGTGTTCAAACTTCCAGTGGGAAGCTTGGGTATCTTCCGAAGTAAAATTTTAATTATATATGTAGTAGGTTTGCTTTCTCTGAAAGTGATTCTATGACATATTAGTGCTGTTGAAAGAGTATTTCTGTTCCAACTGGTGACACCGTTGAGGTGTGTTTTGCATTGGTTGTCATTTGCAAAGCCGGTTGCTGCAGCTAAGAAATTCCTCTCGCCAGCGTGGAGTAGAGAGTGCTGAGTAACAGGGTGCACAAACCCGCTGGAGCTCCACTTCTGTAGTCAGAAGAGGGCAGGTGACAACTGATGTAACATTCCTCTGAAATATTAGCAGTGGCTTGTTAATTGAAGTTGGAATTCTTCAGAAAACAAGTAAGCCTTAAAAAATTTTGGATATTTTCTGTGTGAAAATTATTCTCCTGATCTATTCTGTCAGTTGTTATCTATGAGCGGAGGAAACACCTGACACTGGAGGGACTTCTAATCTAGCAGATAAAGGCGTTGTGAGGGCCTGTAGCTGGAAATGAAAATGCAACATTTTCTGGCAGAATATCGAGTACACATTTTGAAAAAGCAGTAATCACTGTAACAGATAACAGAGATATGGTGTTATTTTCCAACACTCAAGCTCTTTAAACCACCTAAAAGAAATGTTTCATTGTATATTGTATTTACATGTTTTATGGATATAGTGCGGGAATCATGTGCTGAAATTTTGTCAAGTAATACAGAAAGCATTCTCCCTACAAGTCTTAGCAATATATCTTCTTCACAGGAAAAAAGTTTGTATTTTGGAAGGGATGGCTAATACTATAGTTATACTCCTTAGAGTTATACTCCTCATAGAAAACGTTGACTTCATTAAGATCAGATTTTATTCTTAGGTAAGATTTGAAACCTTCTCCCCAGACATTACCTCTTGAGCTAATGTGGTAAAAGATGGCAAGACTGGATTGTTACCATTGACGTGAACTGTCCCTAGAGAGCGATGGAAAAGGTTGGGAAAAATGTAGTCTGATTTCAAGCTCTACAGAGGAATATCGTCCACCAAGGACAGACTCTGGCTCTCACCTTCTTCTTCAGCCCTTTTTGCATTTAGTCCCTGTAGCTTCTCGCTCCAATTTCTTTTCCCTGTTCCAATCCAATTGCTTAAGGGGTGGGTGCAGATTATCTTTTCCAAAGGCTTACAGCTTGGCCAAAATTTAGTAGATTTGCATAAGAACTACAGCAAGTGCATCCCTCTTTCACCTTCTTTCTTCTCCCCTAATCTCTGTACTTTGGAAAGTACACCTTACTGCTCTAAAACATTAAGGATGCCGATTTTCTTTAACCAAAGAGAACCACCTGTTTTTCGTTAGCCTCATTCTTGGAAATGACTGGATTGCTTTCGCTAAAACTTAGACGGAAAGACATCTGGCATGAATAGTTTCAGTTTATGTCTTTAAAGTTACATAAAGCTATAAACAACGAAAACTAGAGTCTTAACTAGGAAATATTGTGCAACCTTAATAAAAGGGCGTGGTACCCAGCCTGTCCGTGATTACACAGAAGTGTTCTATACACGCTCTCTAGATGTGTCCTTTGTCTCATCTCTGTTTTTGAATGTGATGGGAATCACAAATGGATGTGGAGTCTAATCCAAGCCCTACAGATGCCAGGCAGGAGTCTTTGTTTGACTTTGTAGACTTAGAAACATGCTCAGGGGAAGAACAATCGAGGCCTTATTACCTAGACATGTAGGATAAACTCAAAATTTTCTCACTTATGTAAGTAGAAAAAATGCTGAAAAATAGGCATTATTGTCATTGCTTAGATTTGTCACATGGATCATAACTAAATCCTATCAATGGTAATTCTGAGTAATTCTCCTTACATTCTGTATATTATGTCAAAGACAAAATAGAAATGTTTGTATATTCCTTGAGAGCAAGTAATTAAGCAAAGTATTTCATCAAAGAGCTCAAAGGAAAGAAGTTTTGTCAAAAGAAAGAAAAAGTAATCTGCGACATGGTAATATTCTGAAGGCACAGGAAATTTTGTCTCTCCCCTGGGGTTTATAGCATCTCTTTAGGAATAAGGGAATTATACCAGAAAAAAAAAAAAAAAGTTGAAACCTCTATCTAGAGAGGAAGTATTTAATACCTCATATGGGAAAGGCAAAAAAATACCCTAAACAGCCTTTTAAGAGGCTCTCAGGAAGCCAAGGAAACTGTTTTATCAGATAACAGGAAATTATTCAGGGCATGTTTTGATGGCCACCTGAACATTAAAAAAGCAGCCAAGAAAACTGTACATAGAACCTCTTGGGGTGGATTATAACACTTTTTTAGGTACATTGTAAAAGATAATGATGAAACAAGCATTTGTCATCTATAAAGGATCAGAAATTATAATGATCTAAGAAGGCCTATAAAGGGCAACAAAAGATTTGGTTTGTTATGAAGGAGGATGGTTCAGGGTATTTCAGTGAAGAATATTGGTGTGTTGTTTAAAAGGAAATTTTTTATTAAGTTAATGTTTAAGAATTAAAAATCAATATGTTTTATTTTAAATGTATTTTTAAATTTGTGGCAATCCAACCAAATTATTAGTAATTATTACAAAATGTTAAGAAATAAAAGTACTTTATTTTTGTCTTTCCTTTTTTTATTTGTAGGGACCGGAAGGTCTATTTAGCCCTAAAGGACCTTGGGGCCCTTGGGTAAGTGTAACAGAAAGTATAGAACTACTCTTACATAGTTTTCTGAGAGTTCGTTGTGTATTTCATACACAATCTAATTTTGTTGCTAAACGGTAAACATTTGCGGGCAAAAAATCATACATTTTGGTAACGCCAAGAATGTGGTGCACATCTGGCACAGGGCACAGAGCTGTGTTGGTGCAATCAGCTGTTCAGCTGAGTGCTCTGTATGTGCTGTTATTATTTATTTTTTGTTACTGAGGACCTGTCGGTTCATTTTTCCTGGTGCTGGAATTTCAGTGAGCTACTTAAGTATCCACAGTGGCAGCTTCCACAGTGTCCCAGGATGACTGGCAAAGTAACTCCTCCAACAGCTGAAAAGACTGAAGCCGAGCAAGCAGTGTCAAAAATGCTGTGATTGATAAGTAACTGTCCGCTGAATCAGAGAATAGTCAAAACCAAGAGTCCCCTTGGTAGCAATTGCCCAACACCCTTCTGTTTTCATTCATTGTTGTCAATGGCAGGTCCCTGATGCTTTCTGTTTCAGCAGTTGCTGGAAGGGGTTGTAGCAGCCATTGCATTTTTTAACTTCTGGTCTTTTTGGAGGGGAGATGGGAATCTGTGGAGAGTGGCTTACTGTGACAGGGATGTCATAAGCATTGTCATATGTTGCTAGCTCTGTCTGTCAACAAAGAGAGGACAATTTTCTTACTTCCGTGCGATGGCCTGGACACAAGCATCTCTAGAGTAGATGAAACAGCACAGCCAATACAGAATATCACAGATTCACAGAATGGCTGAGGTTGGGAAAAAGTAGGGAGTTAAGGAGAATTTACTTGGGTCAGAACACGAATCTTTGGTCCTAAATTCCATTCTGCATAGTTCAAAGCAATATTACTCAGTTTTCCCTATAGTCGACAGTTTCATTTCTACGATCCTATGCAAAATTAGTATTTTTAGCAAAACTGAATTTTTGCTGTCTAAGAAAAAACAACATTTGGTATTCTTGCTAATTCTGAAAGAAGAACTTTAAGGATTTGGGAGATTAAGATCTGCCATGAAAGGGATTAACAAGAGAAACAAAGGAGTCAGCATTTCCTTGCAGAAATGAAGCCATTACTGCAATGTTTAGTTTGTGTACTTTAAAATACTAGCTGGTCTTCCAGGTGAAGTCACAACTGCTTCTATTAAACTAATTTTTTAAGGTGGAAGCAGGCCAGATTGAATTATTTTTTTCTTTTAAGTATGTACTAGTTACTTTGATTATTCTATAATTTCTTTATTTCAAGACTTGCATTAATTCTGTGTAATGTTTCAGCCTACATTCTGTTTATATTTGACAGACTTCTCATACCAAACAAAACAACTGGTGAAAAATAAAAGCAGATGAATATTCTATGAAAACGGAGGATTGATCCAATAATTTACTGGAACAGCAAATAGTGGGAATGAATTACTTACAGGCATATAAATCATGGAATCATAGAATAGTTTGGTTTGGAAGGGACCTTTAAAGGTCATCTAGTCCAATCCCCAATGAATATATATAAATGAATAAATGAATATGCCATGCAATAAATAACACAGCAATTTATATTGATGTGTTTATAGACAATTACATGTTAGTAAGTTCCATTATTTCATAAAGAAAAAGAAATGCCTTGTACAAGAGTGATGATTTGGAATACTTTTCTAGTTTTTGAGTTCTAAGAGACTTTTACGTAAGATGTTGGTGATTTTTACATGTCTCTAAGGTATTAACTTAATAGGGTAGAATTTATTATTTAAATGAAAGAGCTTTTAAAATAGCTGGCAACATTTTCAATTAGTAGTCAGCTCAAAACTACAATGCAGGAAAACCAGGTATTAAACAGGTAAGCGTGCCTACCCTAACCCATGTGCATTTGTGTTTCTTTTCTCTTAAGCAAATTAGGGATCTCAGACCTTTAAAACAGGGAGATATCTGAACTGGAGCATGTTCTTTCTGGCATGCCAGGGTTCTTGGTCAGTTCTTTCCAAACCTGTAGGGTTAGGTCATCAATTTTGCTTTGACAAAGCAAAAATTTGCTTTGCTTATCTTTTTCATTATTGCATTTGTGATTTCTAATGCTTCTGTATAGGGGTGTATTTTTGTATGGTTTGTTCCGCTGTCAGACCTGTTGTTTGTTTAACAGAGGAAGGGATAATAAGCATTTTTCATGTCATTCATGGAAGATCAGAAATGAATTTTTTAACATCGTGTTTGAAAAGTCAGGTGAAATAGGTACACATTCATAAGTCTGGGACCAAATCCACACAGTTGCTGAGGAGTTGCAATGGGAGTAAGGCACGCTTATGAGAACATTTTTGTATTTTGAGTGAAATTTCTGACATATGGGTTAGTTTCTCAGCGAAATATGGCCTGGTATCACACAATCACAGGATGTCTGAGGTTGGGAGGCACCTCTGGAGATTATCTAGTCCAACTCCTCTGCACAAGGCAGGGCCAGCTAGAGCAGGTTGCTCGGGATCTTGCCCAGTTGGTTGCCCTCTCTGGGCAACCTGTTCCAGTAGTTGATCACACTCACAATCCTTTTCTTATTTATAAATTACCTAAAAAAAAGACATTTCCTTGGTCCTACGTGGTTAGGATTTCAGAACCTGCTTTTCTGCAAGCCATGGAGAAGCGCTCTTTTGCCTTTCTCCTTTATTTGTTATTAACTCTCTTTAAAATGGTCTGAAATAGAAATTATAAGGTGAAGTACGAATTGGACGATTTCAGGTTCTGTGTGAATAACTTTCTTCTTCAGATACAAAGGCTGATAGTTGGCCTGGAAATACTTAAATGTCACATTTTTGACAGTTTCTTTGGCACTGTTAGAGCCAGGATCTTAGTTCCTTATTGCAACTGCCGCTCGTATTTCTTTCTCTTCTCAGAAAACTAAGGAAACACATAGTCTTTGGCTTCCTTACTAAATATTTTGCTACTTTCTCCTTTGAATTACAGTAAATAATTTTTAATGGTCTTTCCAATGTTTTTATAGCTTTGCAAAACTTTTTATAGAAAACATATGATAAACCATTTTTCTTCCATCCTTCCAATAATCTCCTTCTATTCAGTGACTTTAGCTTAAAAACATGTGGATGGACTGGCTTTTTCCATCATTTGTGTTAATGTTTGTTGGCTGTTTTTTCTTGGCTCTAAACATACTGGAGAATTTCTATTATCCAAGAAACTATATTTCATGTGTTATGGGTTTTATTAATTTAAGCCACAATGTGGTCTAATGGTACAACAATTATTTGGGTTAAATTTTCATTCTAATATTCCTTCCATTTTAACAGTATTTTTCCTCAGAAAAACAAACATTTTTTCCCTTAATGATAGTAATCTTTAGGAACTCAGCAATTGCTTTGGTAAATAAAGTAGCCAAAATGTGCGGGAAAATTAAGAGTAATTCAAATAGAGTAGTCTATCAGGTATCAAAGGCAAAATTGGCTGCCTGTATTTTTATGCTTATCGTCTGTTTCATTTTTCATCATTCCACTTCCTCTGCTGCTGTTGAAGTGGGACACAGTGACTTTTTCACATCTGTTTCCAATAACCACCTACTGGTTCTTTTTATAACAAAGATGAACTTCAGTTTGTGTGTTCCTAATCTTTTTCCATAAGAAAGTATAGGACATGAGTTTAGTTAATACTTGCAATAATCACATAATCTAACTTTGATTTTAAGAGGAAGTTCTTTAGGCGATAGGGAATCAGGAGCTTAAGTATCTGACATCTTCATCATTTCTGTAGCACAAGAGAGATTCAGAGAAGTTTAAAAATGAAAAATTGCATTTTGAACAATTGTACTTTGAACAGTAAATGCTGTTACTCTAATGACGGGTACCAAGAAAGTTTAATGGAAACACAGGAGCTATTTGGTGTTAAGAATGCAAATGAATTTGACCTTCTCAGAGACCACTGTGTCACAGTTACTAGATCACATGAACTGTTGTGACATACACATTTTATAATTGAACATTCTACCATACTCCTACGTTGATCTCAAAATAAATGCTGGAACAGTATTTGGTTAGTGACACTGTGAATTTGTCAACAGTTTCTGAGCCTTTTAAACTCTTGGATCTTTGCTTCTGTTCTCCACACGGTGATTTTCCACTTTTAGTTTTCCTGTAGTTATCTCTACATTTGCACCTCTGTCCAATAGCAGCCTCTTTATTTATAAATAATACAGAATATTTGTTTAGTTTTGAGGTTTTACCTAGATGATTATGAATCTCTTCATCATCATTGCATAATAGCTGCTTTTTATATTTCCCTGTTCCTTGTAATTGATAAGGCTAAACAAACTTACATCATTAAGGATCTAATTCAGCTTGACTTTCGGCAAGTCTCATTTTAATCATACATTTTCTCCTCTCAGACATTGCTTACACTTCTAATCAGTCTCTTTTACATTCCTTTTAAGATCTTAATTCTTATACCATATGTGAGAATTGCTTTCATGCAGTTGTATCTCAAACTATTTTCAGCAATTTCTCTTCATGGATGCGATATAAATTTACATTTTTTGTAACTCTCTGCAGAATATTCCAAGTTTACTCTATGTACAAGTCTGTTATTTAAGAATTTTTAATTGTGTAGGGATTTTGTAGAGTGAACACTCCATTTTGAGCTTCTTTTCTTCTTTAAAAAATTCTTAAAATTCGTAACAGATCAAGGTATACCAAGGTTAGTTAATAGTTTTTGATATATGCATTGGAAACAGTTTTTGCCCTACAACTTTGTTATGCTTTTCCATATTTGATTCCTGGAAGACTGGCTTTTATTTTAGTTTATATCCATCTCTGAGATTTATTGTATTTGTGTCATGTCTGGCCAAGGAAGACTAGCCAAACTAGCCAAATCCTTTCAGGAATACAGAAACAGAACACCTAAATACTACTGGGGTTTTGCATGTTGCAACACATTGTAAACACTGACTTTAAAGACATGGCGATGTCTAATTAAGTTATGTAAGTCCATTACTGCTCTTCCCTTTACAGGTAAAGAAAAAAAAAAAAGTAGTCTGACAATGCTGTCATTCACATTACTTCTGTTTTGGATTATGATTACTTAAACTTGGAAAAGTTGTTGCTTGATGGAGCCTAGCAGTCTGTTTCAGATATGCTGTTGTAGTCCTCCGTGCCATGATGCGTACCCGATAGTACTGGTTTATCAGATTTTAGGTAAGAGAAAGTGTTAATTACATATGGAGCTTGAAGCTGGGGTTCAGACTTCTCTCAGTCTATGTAAAATGTATGCTTTTTTAAAAATATGCCAAATTATACAGATTCAGCTATGTGATTGCAAAAGTTATAGGTAATGATTTCCCCTAGGTTTTAGTATTTCTACTGAAAATTCTTTCATTTGTACAGATCACACATTCATTCTTTGTATGTGTTGTGATTATGACTTAATTTTGTTCAACTTCATAATACAATTTCAATGCAAGTTACTGTATTCAGATGCCATATATTTTCAGGGTGAAAAAGGTTCTGAGGATGCAGTTGGTCCAGTTGGCCTACCAAGTCTTTCACCTCAGGCATTCATTAACTGAGGTATTGAAAATAATAAGCCTTTTAAGCAAGGAAGGTGACTGGTTTTAGACAGAAGAGCATCCTGTGCCACTGCACAGGGTTGAGTAAGAGTGAAAGAACCTCTCAGCTTCACTTGTTCCATTATTATCAGTTGTTGCTGTCCTTGTTACTCACTGAGATGTGAGTGAGGGGAATCGAGATAAAGACAGCAAGACTTTCACCGATATTTATTTGCTTTTGAAGGTAATTACTTCATTGTATTACTTGAAAAACTGATCTATGAGACTTTTGAAATTAATCTCCTACCTTGTCTTTTTAGGGTGTAAAGGGTCCTGAAGGAATGAATACCTGGACCAAAGGGATCCCAAGGTTTGAGTGTTCAAGGTCTGAAGGTAGCCTGTGAACAGCAAGCATGATTTTTAAAAGGATAGAGCAAGGGATATATGTGACTGAGGACAAGCCTTTTTATACATTTAGAGCTCCTGTTCTTCTAGGGAAACTCATGAAAGAAAAGGTAACTCTTCAGTTCGGATCACTATCAGTAGCTGACTGTTATAGAGAGAATTCGTCTTGAACTGTATCATACGTTGTGATAAACAAACTTGGTCACCAGGTGCTCACAAAAATACATGGAAGTGTAGAGGCTTTACAAAGGGTTATTTAAAGGATTTTGAAGATGAAATATATTGTTTTCTAACCAGGTTCCTCACTGCTAAGCCTGACCAAAGCACTTTTTCAAACTCATCATTTTTTGTAGCCATAGAGTGACTACACAACAGATGATGTGATCACCGTGCATAAAACCTGTGGTCATCTTTGCTTTAAGCTGTCAGTGAAGTCAAACATTTTACAAAAATGATTTTAAATTAAAATTTTTGAGGTTGTTTTTTCTTTTTTTCTTTTTTTTTGAAGTACAACAAGGTGATTGTAGAATTTCAGGAACTGGACTGCCAGAAAGTAAAGTAAGTCTGTTTTAATCCTTGCTCTGTGTTCTTACGATTGTAAGTAATAATTTCCCTTAAGACTAATGGGGAACATTTCTAAGGCCAGTATTACATGTGTTCCTAAGTGACACAACAAGAATTCTCTGACAGCCCAGAACTGTACTTGCTACAGCAGATGATACTGCCTTGCAGATACATCCACTAATCGCTTTCAGCTTTCATTGACTTTGTAGTTCTCAGAAGATCCACGTGTCAGGTACTGGCACTCCCAATCTGGGTATCTGAAAGAGAGGAATGTGTGAAATGAGTATTTAGTTTCTCAGGATCAGATAGGAACTAAGGAGTAAAACCGGTTCTTCCAGGAGATATCCTCCCTTCTTGAAGCATTGTATCTTATTCTTTTAATATCTTAGTATTCATCTTCCACCTTCTATTACAAGGGGACAAATGTTTTGCCCAGGCAGTAACCTCATTTACTAGCCGTGTCCTGATTAAATGCTGAATGAGTCACCCAGTATGAAATACTATCATTATGCATTATCATGTAGATACACCAGAGGGCAGGATTTAGGTAACATAAATATCTTTATAGCTTACATAAATTGAATTCAGCAACTAAATGATCCTTTTGATACATTTATTGCAATCTGATTTTAAAAAGGCATATAATCATGGCTTTACTTACATAGCATATGAGTAACAATGGCACTGAATTAAGAAATATCTAGTATTACGAACAGAGTTTTTTAAAAACTGTTTAAAATATTTATTTCAAATTGCGTCCATTAGCTATTATCTCCTAGCCAGAAAAAAAATCTACCATTCTGTACAGTAACTATTGGCATTGTTATTGAGGAAAGAGCATACGGGGAGGGGGAGGAAACATATAATTTACAGCAGTCAATTTTGATTAATACATCATCAACCAAACTGATCCACAGTGTAAGTCCTTTGACACACTAAATTAATGTACTATAAAACAGTTACCTTCTTTCATACTTTTATAGATCTGTATCACATTTGGATTCAGTTGTGGCTTTCCAAGCTACAGAATATAATTTACTTTGTCTGTCTTCATACAGAAGCTATCTCTTATCTTTGGCAGCTCTCTGTTTCTTTTTATTTCTTCTTTACCATTCCTGACTTGCAGTAATGAGAGTAGGAGGAAGTATTCAAGGACAGGTATTGTACCAGGGAAGAAAGCTGATAAATGAATTTTTCCAGTAGAAGAAGTGACTTAGCATGAATGTGGGAACTAAAGGCTTTTGAACTTGAAATTCAATAGCAACATGAGTTTTACAGATAAAACTTTGTATTGCAGACGAGAGCTTTAGTATGGTCATTTAATGAATGCATTTAGACAGATGCAGTAGTCCTGGGAGCTAGATGTACTGAGCATCTGGTTCAGAGCATGTGGTTCAGAAGAGCCATTGAAACACTGCTGTACTAAACAGCACAGAAAGATGTTTCAGTAGTGTTAAAAACAATGCTGTAAATCTGGAAACATTTCTTCTATCAGGTTTGATTTCTAAGTGAATATAAAGCTATGAAACTATTGGCAAGACTAGTGAAAAAGTAAAGCTCTGACTTGTAAATCTACAATCCTGTAACAGAACTGTCAAGATCCTTATTGTACTTCCAAAGCACAGTAAGTAGTGAAGAAGAGCTTAGGATGTTTCCAGAGACCAATTACACACAACATCTAACAGATCTACAGATTTTCTAGCCAGAGAAATACAAGCAAACTTGACCCCGATGCTGTCTGAGTACTGGATATCTGTGAGAACTACTAGGTTATGTGTGTATTAACGGTCAAATTTTTATGTCTAAAAACCATAAATGGTAACATTTTCTGATCTCTGCAAGATGAGAGTCATGTTTGCGGGTCCAAAAAAAGTGAGAAATCTTTGAACACAGCTGGGAATCCATTCACTCAATACTGTTTTAGCACACTGTGCAGAAAAACCTTAACGACTGCTGGAAAAAGCATTCTTCTATAGCTCACAGTCTGTTTTTGAATGGATAGGCTCTTTACAAGTCTTGATCTAAGCATGTATAAGGGTAAGAATAAGTATGTAAACAGTATGAGTGATACACGTGACTAATTTGTTACTAATGAAATGCTTAAGCATCACCATTGTGTCGCATCCAACAGATGCTGGATCCTGCCAGTAATTATCATTTATATATAGCATTAACAGATATTTAGTGTAAAAGATTGTATTCCATTGAAACTCTTTAGTCTCAATTTGTATAATGAAGGCAGCATTTATTTAATGAAGAGAGTTAACCTCAGCGGAGGTGACACATGCTTATCTGCACTTTGACAGGAGATGATGTAGAGGTTTCTAGGAAGGACACCTTTCAGGAGCAGGCTGCAGCTGCTGGGACAGCTAATCTTTCCTCCGTTGCACTGGTGAAAAAGTGTGAGCGGTGGTGGCATGTATGATTTTTTTCTCCAGTACCTTTCATGTTAACAGAGCACGCGCAGACTGACAATTCTGTGTAGGAACTGTACTATGTACAATCATGTGGCAGAGGTACAGCTTTCCCATGCAACCAGATTAGCGTTATCTCCATCTTTGCTAAGACCTCATCAAGTTATTTAGTGTGTGTTGTTTCACCCTTTAAATAAGTTAAAGTTACATACGCTGCCATACTTGTGGCTCAGAGCGCACGTGAATAGATTGCGGATGTTTGCAGAGGTGTGATTTCTAGGTGAGTACCTTTTAAAAAAGGGATGTACCCTTGGAGAAGCAGAAAGTGGGTACTTAAGGAAGTGTTTGGTCTAGCAATGGAGGAGACCTTGCTCCCAGCCTAGGTGAAGGGTGCTTCTACTAGCCTGAATGCAGGCGGAGACTTTTTTTATGCTCACTGGTCAGTGATGCCCTATTTTTTCTCCCCTATTCTTTCCCCTTCACCAAAATTTTAATAAAATCAGCAGCAAATGTACTCTGCGTACTTAAAAGCTTCTAGTTACCATATTCCATTGCTGTTATTTAAACACCGCATGAAAAGCAAAGCTGGCATGGTTTCTGTATAGTTTTCTACAAGAGAACAGAAAAGAGACAGAAAGTGTGATTATCTACACCATTTTATAACGGCAGTGGTTTGTGAAACACCACTTGCTTCATTGTCTGTGGTCAGGGAAATCAACCATTGCAATAACTCTCTGATTTAGCAGAAACTGTGTCCTTTAAGACATTCAACTACATCGCTGTTAGGTTCTGTAACTGTACCAAAAATAAAAAGTGTGGATTTGATTAGTGAAGTTTAAGTAATTCATTCTCTTTCCTTGTAGTTTTTCGTACTGCAGAATTTGAAGGTAATCTGAATTTTAGAATATTTCTCTCCTCAGTGGATTACTTCTTTCCCTCCCTGCTCATAACTGTTTTAACTTCCTTCAAGAAGAATATAGCCTTTGTATCCAGATTTATGAAACGTGCCTCAACCGCGATATCCTCATAATAAAATCTGCATCGTAGCATATCATCAGCCTTTTAATTAAATTTCTTGATTAGGAGACCAGGTATTCTATGAAAGCAAGTATTTGCACTCTACCATGTTGTGCTCTAACAGCTTTCTAAAGCGCATGCTGTGAAAGAGCTATGCTTGACGCAGAATAAACAGATGCACTTTTGCGTTTTTTGGAAAGTTGAATACCTTCAAGAAAGAGGTATCAATGGCAACTGATAAGCATGGTATTTGCTCTATTTCTACTAAATAACCTGATTAAAGCTGCAATATCAAAATCAAAGTTTAGAAATTCTCTATTCTCTGTCTTTTCATCTTTCAGATGCACTCTCCTAACAAACTAAAAAAGCAAAAATTACTTACAGAGGATGTGAAGCCTCAACTTTCATATTTTTTTGATAAGACAACAATTCCTAAGCTTTACCCGCTACTTGCCATGCTGAAAGTGTCTTCTGGGTAATGAAAGGTATTAGTTTCACCATGAAACTTCCATCGGGTGAAGGAACAAAAAGAGCAAACACAAGTCATTGGGTTTGTAAACACAAAAAAGCAATGAACAGGCAACAATACTGTCCTGTGGAGTTAGATACTGAGTTTGTTTTTAGTGTATGTGTTTAAAAGCCATGACATAAGCTAGCAAGGTGATCTCAACTCTAGAAAATCTGTCTTGAGAAAAGTTAGAGTGCAACTTATATAGTATTTAGGTAGAATTTTTTAAAGCTATTCAGTATAGTTGGATGGTAATAAACAACCGTGTATAAATTTTCAGTCCTAAGTTTTTGATGAAAGATTGGACCTCTGCCAAAAAATCTGCTTCATTCAAAAGCATCTTTTTATCATGTGTTTCTGAAATGCCCAAATTATTCATATATCACTTGATTTTTTCAGTCTACAGCTGACACGTTTCAATGCTTAATCACATTGCAGTTCAGGGACCCGACACATCCTGGCGATGAAGCCCAAGCCTTCTCTACTGCAGCACCACATGAAGGAGCTCTTCATTTAGCCCTGCCACCAGAGTGCCGAGGGACATCCTGCCTGGCAGGCAATGCCTGTCCGGAGGCTGGGCACTGACCTGTTGCTGGACATCTGCACAAAACTCCCTCAAAGCATGTCATGGTTCCTTGAGACTTACCATTGACAGATTTTCTCTCACCCCAGTTTTTTACTTAACACTGTGACAATACAATTTTACTCTGCAGCCTGCCATTAGGTAGAGCAAATCTAATTTGCATGTAGCATGCTGAGAGCTACTTACATGACAGCCCCCTTTTAGATATCCTGTCTGTATCTGACCGTTAAGAGGATTTAAATAGCAGAAAGAATTTCTGCGAAAAACAGCTCAGGATTTAAATTTTTTTTTGTCTTTTAATATTGTAATTGCTAATGCAATTACCACCCTTGAGACCGTGCTCGTGATCCTGGCAGACTCATAAATCCTTGGGTCAGAATTCAGTTCTAGCCTACAAATGATAATGAACTAATCTCACATCTCTGATCTAGCCAGCGCTGCAACCTTAACAC
This sequence comes from Chroicocephalus ridibundus, assembly GCF_963924245.1. Taxonomy (NCBI): domain Eukaryota; kingdom Metazoa; phylum Chordata; class Aves; order Charadriiformes; family Laridae; genus Chroicocephalus; species Chroicocephalus ridibundus. Next base: position 28,811,124 of record NC_086285.1, on the reverse strand, counting down.
GGGCAAGCTGAAGAGGTGCGGCTGGCAAAGTGACGGGTAAAGATGTAAATTGGCTAGAGGTGATTTTTTTAATGTAAAAGTTCAGTTATTTAAAGTGGGAAAACACTTGTGCTCCCAGACTGACACTGTCCCTTTAATAAAATGGCTCTCCCACTCAGCCCTGGCGAAGTGCCTGGCAATCTTCATATAAACTTTGGCCAACTAAACAGCAGTAATGGACCACAGAGGATCTAGATGCAAGGTAGAGCCATTTACTAGTGGGTGGACTATTTATTTACAGATTGCTTTATTTTTGTAAACAAAACATATTTACCAGTATGACCTGCTGGACGTATTTTCTACACTGACAGCCTATTCAATCCACAGTTTGCTTTTTGAATGCCTTTGAAGGTAAGAAACTTAGTTATTTCCTTTCTATTTTTAGAGGACTGCACTGATGGTTTCTGTATATGTAACTGCTTGATGGACATGAAAAGAGGATTTAGGAAGGATATTTAATATTTTATCTTTGTTATTAATGATATTTAAAATGAATTATTGTAAATTACAGGCATTTTTTTGTAAATCACTTTTCACGGAGTTCAGTTTTCTCTAGAAATTTGTTGAGTTTTCTCTAGAAATATGTTGAATACCTGATTGAAATGTTGTAATGTTCATTTTATTAGTGTATATTGTCATTGTAATAGAATATTGTCTTTATGGGAAATATTGCATACATTCTGTTACAGCCATGTAATATTAATAATACATTCATGTATTGAATTTCATTACTAAGCCATTATTTCTTAGAAGAATAAGTTGTTCATACTGATACTCTAGACCTAGGTAATATATCTACATCCCCAAACACCCAGATCTTTGTTTATTCCTAACAGTTAGGGATTTCTAGAAACAACTATAGTCTATGTTTTCTATAATATTTCTGCTAATGTAATATAATTAGTTTAATAGCAAAGTATGTTAATAGCAATTTGCATTAGTAATTTCTTTTACCCTTCTTTGTTAGATGTTCAAATGGGAGCTAAAGATAGCACTGGCTTCTCTAAAGAAAGTAAAGGGAGCACCGTGTTTGTTCTACCCATATTTCTTCTCTAATTAAACAAGGTCTAACATACATGTGAGCTACAGTTGGGATTGTACCAGCTGCTATGCTTAAACCCAGTAACTTTTTGTAATTGTTTTTCATATGCTGTCTCTAGAATTGTGCTTCCAGCAAATGTGTATTCTGTGTGTAAAGTATCTGTATTTATTTATTTGTATCTATTTATGAAGTACTATCAGGTGGTTTTTTACTTTTAACAGGAAGGAGAAGTCTAATTTGGGATCGAAGTCAGTATGTGGGAAAAACACCTTTTCTTTTGCTTTTTACTTCTGGCTGTGACAACAAACCAGATAATATATGGGCAAAACAGAAAGAAAGGAAAGAATTCTTATTCTCTCGTGCAAAAGGATGAAGGTAAAACCATTTTCTTAAAATTTCTCATTGACCGTGTTGTATGTCTCTGCATACTAATCTGCTAGTAATCAATAACTGATGTATGCATTTATAAAATGTGATTTATTTTGTGAGGCCTGGAAAATACTGTGGTGACATTTACTTGGTTATGGACTCCAGGTTGATCTATGGTTTTCATTGACATGCATACCTCTTTTAAGATAAATGATAAGGAGCCCAATTTTTTCTTTGCAATTGCATGTGGCAAATTTTGTATAGAAAAACAACTAAAATGCTAAAACAATTCCATCACAACCCTAATTTTTTGTCTGTAGACTGTATTTAATACTGGTATGAATTAAAGTAACTTAAATTTAGTTATTGACTTCAGTAGAATTTCTTGGCATTTGCAGTGAAATTTATCCTTAGAATTTTTCCTTGGAAGACAGAGGAATCCTTGGGGAAATGATTTGAGGAGTGGGACTGTTGCAGGGAAGTATCTGAAATGTGTTGTGCAGGTGTGCCCATCATTCATAGATTTAACTTTCTTGTTCCATTACAGGTGATATGTGTCTCGTTGATATAGCGTTTATCTTGGACAGTTCAGAAAGTGCCAAAAATCAGTTGTTTGATTTACAGAAGAATTTTGTTCAGAATTTAAGTGAAAGAATTTTCCAGATGAAGCCAGTTAAGTCTCAGAAGTATAATGTCATACTAGCAAGTTTGCAGTTCAGCAGCACGGTCAGCATTGATCATCCTTTTACAGCCTGGAAAAATTTGCAGAATTTTAAAGAGAAAATCAAGTCTCTGGGCTTCATTGGCCACGGCACCTACTCCTATTACGCGATTTCCAATGCCACTCAGCTGTTTAAAACTGAAGGTCGTAAGAGAAGTGTGAAAGTGGTTTTTTTGATGACTGATGGTGTGGATCATCCAAACAGCCCTAATGTCCAGGGTATAGCTGCGGCAGCTAGGGGTCTTGGAATACATTTTTTTACCATTGGCCTTTCTAAGAAAAAAGTCCAAGAAGAAAAACTGCAGATGATATCTGGTGATTCATCCTCTAAACACGTCTTATGCCTGGATGATCAGAATCTGATAGTTGATGTAGCATTGGAGCTGGTAAGTAATGCTGATTTAATCTTGTCACCCGTCTACCTATGGCAGATTTCATTTAACTTTGATAGGTGAGTCCTGAAGGCAGTGCAGAGGTTTGCAGGTGAACAAAGGCTGGAGCTGGCCTCAGGTTTGGAAGTTCAGGAAGTTTGTAAAGATTGTGTGGGACATGTGCACAAACTGAACGCCAGCGTTGGTAGCAGAGAAGGTCAGGAACTGTGAGCTTAAGAATTAACTTCAAGAAAGTCTGCTGAAGCCAACAGAATTTTTTTAATTGACTTGAGTGGGATCAGGTTTCCAAAGTAGTGTAAATCTCCACTGTAGTTCTTAATTAAGGGCACTTGTATATCTACCCTTCTAGTGCAACATAAAGCACACATAAGAAAAGGCAGGGAATACTGTTGAATTAATTTCTTACTTTAGAGTGGACAAAAGCGTTGCCGTGATAGAGATGTCAGGTGAACTTAACCTTTCTCTCTTCTAAAGCAACAATGTGCAAAGTGTTGGAGCGGCCTAGGAAGTGTTTGGCGTTTAAAATCCTAGAAAATATTTTAAAGTAAGGCAAGACTTTGCAAATAATAAATTAAGACAATTTGGAGGAAAGTGGTTCTTAGAAAACACAATAGCTTTAATTAGGGAGTAGTCCATACAGTATTTAGGTAATATTTTTGTAGTTTCTTAAAGGTGGTAAAAAAATAATTTGGAAAACTTAAAATCAGAAATAGAAACTTGGTACTTGATATGTGTAAAAATAAATTATGTTGTGCAACTAAGCACGTGGCTAGAGATCTCACAGACAGACTAAGTGAAAGGCATTTCTGAAATAAGTCATGTTGTTACAAGCCTATGTTTTGTACCTGTGAAAGTATGTATTTACAAAAGAAAAATTTTTCCCTCATGGAAATGGTGCTGTCGTGAGGAATGTTTTTGTGGTGCATGTCTCTGCTACATGAGGAGTCAGGACAGAGTGAGCTTCTTCCTCCCAACTGCTCTCTGAGGAGCTGCGTGCCTCGACAATTAGAGCTCAGTTGCACTGATCACTGATGGAGGGACAGGGTATTTTCCAGCACACAGAGTGTGTCTCTGAGTGTATGATAATGCTTTAGAAGGTAACTTGTTCTCATGGATAAGGCTGATAAAATCACTGAGTCCTTCCCCTGTATATTATGTTGTAGGACCTTCCATGGTAAGGCCTTTCATTAGGAAGTCTTTTCATATTCTTCTTGTTAGCGTTCTTCCTTAATATGGTCTATTTAGCTGTCCCATTACATCTCATTTGTTTTCTCATCATTATGGGTCACATGAAGCAACCACCTATTCCTACTGGAGAACCATTTTTCGTACGAGTAGTTCCGCAAACTTGTTCTTACCACTGTGGGGAAGGGATGAAGGATGAAAGTATTCAGTCTTCACCATTCACCTTGGAAATTCTGTAAACTGGAGAATAAAAATGGTTAAATTAGCAGTCTGATAAATTAAATCTATATGAAAGTAACATTTTTCTTTTCTTTTCAGGAAGCCTTGCTTCAGAAGCAGGTAGGCTTTTTGAGTTTTGTGTGTTTTGATTACTCCTGTTCATACTGGATCTCCTGATGTCTGCTGCTTCTATAATGCAACAATACTCCAGGATAAACTTCCTTTCCTGAGTAAAGTTTCTGACCGTGGTTGCTTTTATTTTAACTTTCATCCATTTCTTCCATCCCATCTCCTGGGAAATCTACAACTTCTGTTCGTTAGAGGGTATCAACAGTAAGAGATAAAGAACTCTTCCTATGAGAGTGGAATAGGACTAGTACAACACATGCAGGTTCATGAGTGGTCTCATTAGAAAATAATAGCAATATCAAAATTGTCCAAAAATTGTGTAAGATTTCACAGTACTATATGCTATGTGTATGCTCTCTTAAACATTTGTAGTTACAGTAGTAACAGACTTATTTATTTTTGTTATAAATAAATCAAGCAACTGATTTTGGTCTCTACAGAAGTGTAATGTTGATTATATAAGAAATATATATATTAGAAAATAATTTATTTCCTGTTATATGACTTTTATGTTCTCTAGTCTATGGCTAGGCAAAAACTGAGTTTTTGCTGTAAAAATTTGAAATCATAAATTTAAAAAATGTTCTCCTTAATGTTTCTACTAACCTTTCAGTGTATGCGGAAGAACTGTGTGTGTGAAAAGGGAATAAAAGGAGACAAAGGTGATTCTGTAAGTATGCATTCATATGAAAAGCCTCCAGAATTTGAATTTTAATCATTGAGATCAATGTTGCACAGTATTTTAATTGGTTACTATGTCTGTAAAAAGTAAGACATGAGCTGTGCATGTACTGCAAAAAGAAGTGATGTATCACAGCATATCACTGTGAAAGGACACTGTCACAAGAGCTCAGGAAAAAAATCTATCCATAATCACATGCTACCATGGAAATATATTTATATTATTGGGTAATAAAACACTGTAGAGAAGTAGGTATGTGATTCAGAAGCCCAAATCAAAAAGTTGTTCTTGAATCTTGCGACGGGAAAGGAAAGATACATTAGACAAAAATTTACTTCTACCAGCAGCTTCTATTTGTGTGAGGGATAAAGGTTCAAAATTGATGGTGATGGCATATATGAAGAAAAGTCTAAAACTCTGCCTCCAACACTCTCTTTTCTCGTGTGACACTTCAACATGTAACTGTTTGTTGGGTCTGGTAAAGAAGAGAGAAGTGGGAGTTCAGACAGTGTGTGACCTCTTTAATCCCTTTTGTATCTTTAGTAGCTCCCCCAGAGACAGTCAAGGTACATGCAGAGGTTTTTGCCTTTCTCCCGAGACACTAAGCAATTGGTGAACCATAGGTGCAGCACGTTATGACAACAGGGTCTATCATCCAGTCCCTTGGCTCTGGATAATGTGCATCTGGAACTAAAACCTTGGTTTCCAATTTAAAATTTAAGATCCAAGAATTTTAAGTTATTTTCTCAAAAATGATTAGATGCAACCAATTATATATGTATTTTTTATATCTACACATATGCACCAAACTTTCTAGTCCCCACCTTCATGATCCTCCAGACAGGAATAATGGTGTAGTAATTTTTTGTTTGGGGGCTGCTGGATATTGACATTAAGCTATTCTCCGCATGAGTTTTTTTAAGCAGAGGTCATGGTGGGTAACTCTGAAAAATGGGGAGGAGGAACTGTGTGTTCCCTGTGACACCTTCTTGGTTAGATTTTCAAGTACTCTGTAGAAAATGTATTTATCATTGAATATTGATTTTAAAAAAATCACAGATTTTTACCCTTTTTTTTTTTTAGATAAATGAAAGTAGCGTCACACGTGCCATACCTGAATCAGTGTGAGTCTTAGACAAACTGGAGAATTTTATCTTCACAATGATAATAACATTTTCCGGCTTTGTTTCAGGGTAGTGCTGGTAACAGGGGGGAAAAAGGTGAGCCAGGACCAAAAGGAAACAAGGTAAAGTGAATTTAAAAAAAATAAAGCAGATTTCTATCTAGTTTTATTCAAATGATATAAGTGAATATAGCAAAGGAAAATTATATTAAAATATGATTTAAAAGACTGACTTTTGCTATGAGAGGTTTATGGTTAGCTGCTTCAGAAGTGAGAGAGAAAAATTCGAAATTAAGCTGCTACCAAGTTAACACTGCCTATCATTCCAGGTTTTCTCTGACAGCAGAGGTCTCTGAATCTAGCTGAAGGCTCTCTAAGCTCCACAGAGCTTTCTAACACTACAGAAATCTCTTGAGTAGAGCAGCTTGCTCTGATGACTATGATTTCAGTCAGCTAATAACAGTAGTTGAATTTTCTATGTTAACGTTCAGGAATTGTGTGTCCTTGACTATGGGAGGAAGAAGTGTGGTTATTCGTAAATAGGACAAGCAACTTCTACTCCTTAAAGAGTGTTCTTGGTTTTAGTGTAATAGGGACAATAACAGAGCAATACATATTTCAGTAGTGTTCCTTTGCTTCTAATAGGGGGATGCTCAAAAAGGAGATCATGGAGAAAAAGGTGAAGAGGTATGTGACTACTACAGTGCTAACTCATATTTGGTCTTTTCAGATTGTCTTCCAGATCCTGATTCACAGTTTAGTTCCACTGAACTGAAAATGTGTTTTCCATTTTCCATCTACTTTATTCAATTATTTAGAGCACCTAAACTAAGTTCCGGTTTAGAGAAGCATCTATACAGAGAGAAACAGTCTAACCATGTGCTTAAGTATAGTGATGGGATGCTACTGACAAAAGGAACTTCTGAAGCTATGTGATTTTGTATTGACTTGCATTAGACTTATCCCGAAGCTGGAATTGAAAACGTCATCACTAAAAACATTTAGATAGTTCTCCAGTGGCTTCTGACATCTGATATTTCTCAGCTTGAATTCTTGTTGATTCACAATAAAAAGATTAACGCTACTCCATGCTTAAGATCAAGTCAGTTTAAAATTCCCATTTAAATGGTAGGATATGTCTGCTAAGAGGCTGGCAAACTGAGTGGCATATTTACAGCTAATGTTATGAGGACAAAATACACATCTAAATTTGCAGGGAATTATATGTGAAATGATTCCAGAGAGATATTTTATTGTGGTGAATAGTTAAATTTCTGAAACGTAATTCTTTACTGTTTTTTTTTCTACTTAAATTAGCAGTCTGTTACACCTTTGCTTTCTCTTTTATGATTTTTTTCTTTTTATTTTTTTTAAATTTTCAAATAGGGACCTCCTGGCTACAAGGGAGACAAGGTAAGATTTTTATAGAATAGAAGTAGTCTGAAAATAGATTTTCACTTCCTGACAGTGTACGCGAAAGAATGGAAAGAAGAGCCTGTCATGTCTTTTTGTCATGAGAGTTCCTGATGCAATCCCTAGAAGTAAATTCATCATTTATATAAATGCTTGCAGACTGGCTTGTTGGAACAAAAATAAATAAAATCAAAAATGTAATTAAATATAAAAAGAAAAATGTCAAAGACCAGAAGTAAAGCTTCGGGAAGGAAAAAGAAAGTTGAGGGTTGAATAAGAGGTTAAGTAGAAAGAATGCAAAATTGTTTACTACAAACACAAATAGATGTGGCAATCATTAGCTTTCAAAAACTTACCACAAGGAAGTTTACTTTTCAGCTAATTATAACTTGCGAGGGCCAATGCTTGAAAAAAAAATAAATCTCAAAACAGGCTCTCCAAGAAGCTAAAAAAATGATACACTTCAATGATTTGCAAGTTTCTATAACCGAAATTTATATTGCAAACTGGACCATCATAGCCAGAACAGAAACAGATAATCCCATTTTGACTTTGCTTGATTTGGACACTTATCTCTCTACATCGTTAATAAAAGCAGTGCCTCTCTGAATTCATTAGAAAAATGCTTCAGTCAATTTTATGGAAACTTTTCATGGAAATGGGAAAAGTAGAGTCATATGTCTACTTCTCATACATCTATTGATATGTTAAATCGTCAGCAGAACACATTAGTAATTCTCTTCATTCCATTTGTACAATCTCACAGTTGTTATTCAGGAAAATCTCAGACATCACAGTAATGAAATCAGAATATAGAGAGGATCTCTGGAGGCAGTGCAGTGAGGTGGAAAAATACAGCAAAACTTATTAGATATTAAATATATTACTCTCTTATGATGTAGATTGGAAATTCGTAGGCATTCTCAGAGAGAAAAAGTAGCTATCTTGAGTAGAGCAGACCATGTCTTCTACAGATCTTATCTAATGATGCCACTCTCAGGTCCTCAGAATCTACTAAACCTCTTGTGCTACTGAACTGCTTGCACAGTCTTTAATGTATGTAGTGTAATCAAAACATCTTGTTTAGCTGTTTACCTTTTGATTTCTTATAAAGGGTGAAAGAGGAGAATGTGGATCACCAGGAATAAAAGGGGAAAGAGTAAGTATAATTTCTATTTTAACTGTTTCAAGTTGATGAAGATACTAGAAAGTCATGTAACATATTCATAAACATAACTTGTAAATATTATTGTAAATTTGGAAAATCTTATAATTCCCTAGTAGTAGAGATACATTCACAGCAGAAATATGCTTCAGAGAAACTGAACCCACAGTTCACCATTTTCCCATTTTGCAGAAGAAGTGTAGAAAAGAAGAAAGCTTTCTTTCTTCTCTCTGTAGAGAGAAGAAAGCTCTCCTGACCAGTGCCAAGCCCTGCTTACAAAGGACTGTGACCGTGATACAGAGTTCACCAGTTTTTTTTCCTTAAAATGTTAACTTTAATTCAAGTGCATAAAGTTATATTACAATAGAAGCAGGTTCTTATACAACCTGAATAACTTTGAGGTTTACCAGCCCATCTGTGCTGACATGCATTCACGCTTCTATCTAATCCTCCTCTTCTTTTAACCTGGAGTGCAGAAGTGATAGAAGTGAATATAGATTTTTACTTGGTTTTTACACTCTGAAAGATGGGAGGATAATGTACTCCTGAGCGAGATAATCATGTATCTTGAGTTCATGTTTACGGTTCTTTACTGTGAAGGTGGTGAGGCACTGGAACAGGTTGCCCAGAGAAGCTGTGGATGCCCCATCCCTGGGAGTGTTCAAGGCCAGGCTGGATGGGGCTTTGAGCAGCCTGGTCTAGTGGGAGGTGTCCCTGCCCATGGCAGGGGGTTGGAACTAGATGGTCTTTAAGGTCCCCTCTAACGTGAACCATTCTATGATTCTGTGATTCTATGTAAGCAGGTTTGTATGAGTGCTACAAAACACTGATTTATAATTAGAGTTATTAAGTACTACCAACTAGATTGCAATTGGTCATTCTATTAAAGCGCATTTCTTCAGTTTTAACAACCTTTATCAAAGACCAACTTGAATATTTTGTGGTTCCTGGAACCTGTTATTTGATGATGAATTTCAGGTAGGAATAAGGCAATATTCAAAGCGCCAGTATTTGTCACAAATTAAAAAGGGCATTATACTATAATAATCTAAAGGCTGAGAATACCTTGTGAGATGCTGGGGTTCAAAATGGCAGCGAGTCAGAAAAGGCTGAAGTATCAATGAAAAAGAAGAAAAGGTTGCATCTCTCAGAGGAATAAAGAAAGATCATAACTTCTTTATCCAGGCAATATGTGAGAAATAGCACAAGGCTATGTGAAATGTCTACTAACATAAACGGAAGTTGTTCGGAAGCTGTTCAGAAGCTGCCAAAGAACATCATCAAAGCAGCCAAGAAATATGGATGTAGAAAACATATGGCAGGGTTGCTGGAAATTTACTTGTTTCATTTCTGTTGAGGACAGTGATGAAAAAAAAAGTTTGACATCTGCAGAGGTTCAGAGATTATAATGGATTATGGACTTCAAGAATTTAGTGAACAAATGAGAATTACAGTCACTTCCAGAATTCCCAGCTTCACATTTACAAATGCAGAAGATAGAACAAAATGATTATTTTGGTTTTTTTGATGCTGGACAAAATCATCAGAAACAGAACATACATGGCCAAATGTGAGAGAAGTAAATTCAATATTCTGAGGTGGATCTTTAACTGCAGTGATGGATATTGAAGCATAATTGGCAGTAGTGTTGTCTGATTTGAAAACGTTCCACTTTTCCCCTGCTGCTTTCCAATCTCACTAATCAGACTGAGTCCATCAGAGGTTTTGATGCTGTGAATATGAGTTTCTTCAAAAGCTGTTCAAGCTTGACATTCGGACAGTTTGTGTTTGGCTTTGAAATCAAAACTGTTTCCAATCATATGTGTGTATTCTACCACAAGCAGCTATCATCATATCAGCAGATTGCTGTTTGTGCCATCCATTGCTTGTGTAGTTTTGTAAGGGGGATAGAACTGAGTGGAGTTACCTGCTCTCTCTGGTGGCTGCCAGGGAGTAGAGAATTGTTAAAAAATTCCATATGTGAATCTGTAGGGGAAGGCAGTTGGTGGAGTGTGGCTGCGTAGGTATCACTGCTAAATTTGTCAAGGCTATTAGAAGTTGAAAATGTGATGTATGCCTTGAAAAATGCAGCAGTCTTCCTGTGCCTCTGTGTGTGGAGATGTTGGTAATTAGAAGAAAGAGAAAGAAAAGACCAATACATTATTTGCTCAAAGCCATTTTTGCTTTAGAAATAAATTGTAACTGAATATTGAGTCAACTGGAAGTGAAATTCCATAGAATATGCATTCTGGTGACCAATGTAAAAACAGTGCAGCAGAAAGATTTATGAACAATTTGGGTGGTAGTAAATGGTAAGAACTCATGAAGTGGAGAAACAACAGGTAACGGGAAAAAATTTTACTTTCTTTGCATGCATTTTTAAATGTTTTTTGTGAACCTTAGTGTGATTCTGCCATGCTACTGATCAGCAGTTTGAGTTCGTGAGACAAAGTTACCTGAAGTTGTTCTGGTATAAGTACTACAGCATTTTTTTAAGAATTTTGTATCTAATATACTTCTAGAAATTGAATTTAAAGACCTGTAGCAAATAACAACTAGTTAATCAAATAGCTAAGGAGTTAAGTAGCCATCCACAATGTTTGTTATATGTGAAAGGTATTTTAACCAAATATTGAGGATGGAACGTAACAGGCAATTACTGAATACAGGATGAGAACAACAGTACTCTGGAGAGAGAATAAACTCCCTAGAAAATGCTTGAACAGAGATATGAGACATGTAGACTGTGGTTTTCAATCCTTTAAGGCAATTTCCTATTAATCTGATAATTGAATCTTATTCTTCCTCAGGGTTTGGAAGGTCCTTTTGGCCCTAGGGGACCTCGGGGACCTCAGGTAAGGGAACTAAAAGCTACCAAATGGAAAGAAAACACATTATAGTCTGTAAGTTTCTCCTACATACAACCTGTCAGCTCTGTGGAGAGCAGCACATTTGGTGCGTAAGACTCCAAGACAGCAGAATCTGGCAAATCTTTGTCTTTGGGGAATAATTTTCAAAGAAAAAATCTTTGCTGCTGCTGCTGCTTAAAGCTGCTCAAAGGTATGTGTCCCATTTGGGCTTCCCAACCACAGAGCTCTCTCCTACCGGTAGAGTGTAATCGTGCCCTCTCATACCCCTGCTTGCTAAATTCCTCTTATATTACAGGGCAGCATCCACCTGTATCTTGGAAATCTGTACGCGGTCCTTCTGAAATA